>NC_080079.1:4666810-4871562 GCF_949987535.1 Balaenoptera acutorostrata | reverse complement strand
CTGAAGCTAGATCTGCTTTTTTTGCCACAATTTAAAAACTGCTGGAAAGCCATATTGAATTTTTTTTAAATGTACAAATTCTTTGGCACTCCTCTCTTCTAACGCTGGAGACTAATTCTTCTTCCTTTGAATGTGGACCAGAATTAGTGCCTGGCATCTAACATGGCAAACGTGATGCTTTGTCATTTCCACGGGTAAGTCTCTAAGAGAGTACCCCTTCTGCCTGGATCTCTTGTTCTGAGGGACACAGATTATGCTGTTTAAAGTCCTCAGCAGCCCTGTGGAGGGGCCTCTATAGAGAGGAACGGAGGCGTCCCACCAACAGCCAACACCAGCTTGCTGGCCATGTGAATGTGCCATCCTGGAAATAGATGCTCCAGCCCAGGCAAGCCTTGAGATGACCGCAGCCCTGGCTAACGTCCAAATGAGCCAAACAAGAGACCGCAGGCCAGAACAACCCACTGACCCACTCCTGAATTCCATGGAAAGATAATAAGCCATTGAGTTTTGAGGTGATTTTTTTTTTTTCCCCCACGGTAGAAGTTAACCTGTGTCAGGCAGGCGAAAATGCAAACTACTTGCAGGAGGAAAAGCAAGGTCTTTCTCATTGGTCTGGGGTCAAGCCCTTTTTCTGACACCTACCACCATTTTTTTTAACGTAGTTAAATGGTTAATTTAATGTGAGGTATGAGTTTTTAAGTTGTGGTAAAATAATACACAACATAAAATTTACCCTTTTAGCCATTTTTAAGTGCCTCTGGGTACACTCACAGTGTTGTCAACCATTCGAAGCCTCAGGATTGCCCATGGAAAAATGGGAGATTGCCACCTATTTTGCAAAGCTTTTGGTGGGATTAAATTGAATGGTGAATAGCAAGTATGAGGTACATAGTAGGTGCTCAATAAGTGACAACTCTCATTAGTTGAGTTCACAGAGCACATCAGAGGGGAAATCATATTTCTCTCATCTCAGCCAAATTCAGTGTGGTCCATGTGTTCATATTCAATATAGCCTAAACCAAAATCCCATGATCACTGTCTTCAGAGAGACTTCCCCCTTTATCTTAATCACCCAGCCTGCAGAGGGTGAAGGGGTGAGCCAGAATGCCCACACCTGTCACAGGGGGGCTCTTTGCTCTTCCACTGTCAGTCTCCCACCCTCACCCCCAAGGTGCTGGGGCATTACTGCTGTTGTTCTCTGCCACGTTGGTGATGGGGAGAGCAATGGCCAGCCCAGAGCTATGCCACGAGGACAAGAGTGCAACTAATATCTCTTGCCCGACCTATTCCTCCCCCAGCCCAGCCCACCATCTGCTCCTTCACTGCTTTACTGCTATTTTCTCCCGAAAACAAGTCACCACTCCTTCTGAGTCCCCAGGGGTCCTCGTGGGATTTATCTTCCTTCTCCAAATCTGTACCGTTTCCTCTTCCCTTTTTGGCACCTTCAAGTTTGGACTGGGAAGGGAGCCAGCTGCCTATGTTAGCTCTCGATCTCTTCCCGATGGTGAGCAGTCAAAAATAATACTCACTGTGCATCTCTTTAAACTTTTCTTCTCAAGGCGAGTTATCAATTCAACTAAGGCCTCAGCATTGAGTATGGTGACCACGTTCATTGAGCTTCAATCCATAGAAAATTCCAACATGCTTGTCGAAAGTCAAACCCTGCTTTTATTTACTAAGGATTGTGCCAGAACTATTCACAATGTATTCATTCAATCAACACATGTTTATTGAGCACCTACTAAGTGTCAGACACTGTTCTAGCTACTGGGGATACATTAGTGAACCCAAAAGTTAAAATCCTCTGTCCTGTGGAACTTAAATATAACCATAAATAGTAAGCAAATCTCGGGCTTCCCTGGTGGCGCAGTGGTTGAGAATCTGCCTGCTAATGCAGGGGACACGGGTTCGAGCCCTGGTCTGGGAAGATCCCACATGCCACGGAGCAGCTGGGCCCGTGAGCCACAGCTGCTGAGCCTGCGCGTCTGGAGCCTGTGCCCCGCAACGGGAGGGGCCGCGATAGTGAAAGGCCCGCGCACCGCGATGAAGAGCGGTCCCCGCACCGCGATGAAGAGTGGCCCCCACTTGCCGCAACTAGAGAAAGCCCTCGCACGAACCGAAGACCCAGCACAGCCAAAAATAAATAAATAAATAAATAAATAAATAAAATTTAAAAAAAAAAAAAAAAAAATAGTAAGCAAATCTCAGCGTGTTATGAAGTGCTAAGTGTTATTTCTTTAAGTAGAAGAGAGGAAGAAGAATCAGGAGTGAGGGAGGGTGTGGTTTGCAATTTTAAATGGACAGGGTTGTTCAAAATAAGAAGGTAATACTTGAGCTGAGACTAGGAGCAGCAAAGAATTGAAGGAAACACTGGATCCTAATCAATGTTAAGGTCAACTAAGAGCTTGTAGAATTACAAAGAAAACAAGAAAATAAGCAGGAAGCAAAGTGACCAGCCATCAGTGCTCATGGTGTGATGGGGACCATTTAGATGCCATATTGCTCTTCTCTTCTTTGTAGGGAGAAAGATCTTCTGATTGAAAAGAGGAGAATGAAAATTTGCCAGAGGGAACTGAAAGTCAAGATGGGAATAGACATTATTTTTAAAAAGAGAACACTAAAGTACTCTAAAAGATGCCAAATCTCCTACCCAGACCATTTACATACTAGGATGTTGGGTGGAGGGAAGTTACTGAGCAATCATTATACGTCTTACTTTTGCCTCTGGGGCTCCTCCATCCTTCCCCATGATGTGGATCACTGCCAGGAACCTGCCAGGTGCTCTCACCTGTACACCCTGCAAGTGTGGGCAGTTAACACTCAAGGGGGACAGAATGCTTCTGTGTTTTGACCTCAGGTGGATGGTCATGAAACATCTTTCATAGGGCTCCTCAGAAAGTCCCAGTAGCATGCAACACTGGTCATCCACAGTGGCCAGATCAATAAAGCATCCTTATTCCCTCCTTCTCCCCTGTCCCTTACTCGTGCTTCATAGGATCACTTCCCCAGAAAGCTACCTGAAGACACCGAGGCTTAGAGAGGTTCACCTGTTGGCCCAGGATCTGCATAGGTAGTAGGTAAGAGAGTGAAGATTCTTGGCTAAGGCCATAGTCCATCCTCTTTCCTGCGATCCAGTGTTTCTCAAAGGATGACTTGTCTGTGACTTGCAACAAAATCTTCAGGGAGTCTAGTCTAAAATGCAGGTTCCTGGGCTACCTCCAGGCATACTGAATTTTAATAAGGAATGAGGAATACGAGGAAAAAGAGACTGGCCACAGACTTGTCTAAGCAGCCTCTCCTCACCCCACATCCAGGACTTCTGCTTACACACTGAAGTTCATGGACTACAATATGCCAACATGTTGCCTTAGCTCAACCACCTTCAGGTGGGGACTCAGGTCTCTGGGCTTTTCAAGGGATACGCAACCAACCATTGTTTTAAAGGAATCTCCATCCCATAGGTACTTTTTCCTAAAAATGACCCTGAGAATGCAGGTTCTCCTTTCTTTCTTTTTCTATCACAATCACCTTCTCCCTTTAACAGAAAAAAAAGACGTATATCTTACTTTGGCGTATTGCTCTGGGGTATGAAGCCCAGCCTTGCACAAAGGGTAATTGGAAATATCCAGGTCACTCTGAGAATGTGAATTACTCTAATGAATAGTTACCAACTCCTTTTTCAATTCAGGTATTTCCCAAACCTTTGCTTTTAGCAAAACTAAAGGAGGAATTAATAGAGCTGGCAGCTGACAGATAATTAATTTCTTGAAATTTTAGGTCACTAAGATTTTTGACATATAACTCGAAAGTATTTCAGAGAATTTCTATCATGAAACTCCTTTTACCTATTCGTTGATGTCGACAAGTCCTCTCAGCATTTACATCTTTTTTAAAATAGATGCAGACTCTGCCACATTTCCAACAATGTCATATTCAGCCATATTCATTATGCCTTTCAAATCAACTATAAAAATCTCCATCCATTTTACCAAAAGATGTATTTCCAATAACATTTGATATGTTTAATAATTACTTATTAAAATTTATACTATATGCTATGCTGAGTTGATCAATTGCATATTAATAGTACTTTTAATAGCAGCCTCAGCCAGAATAAATTTTTTAACATAGCCTTATGATCACAATAAAATTTTAAAAATTTTAGATTTAAGTATGTATCATTTTTTTTTTTTACAAAGAAGCATTAAAGGCTGATCAACAGAAGACATTCAATCATAAAATATACTAGACTCAGAGAAAATTCTGTTCCAAAAGTGGAATGAAAATGCAAGTTCAAATAGAAAAAAAAAAAAAAAATATATATATATATAATTTCTAACTGTTAAAGGATAGTTTGTGTATTTCTTAAATGGATGATAGCGGATATTGAATCACTATGGTATCAGATTCCTTTAGATCATTAAAAAGAACGACAGACTATTTTATTTTTAAATGTAAATACTTATGATATTCTGGAAATGATGCCTGTTTGCATATTTCACTCATACGTTGAAAGCATTTGGATGTAAAATTTAAAATATTTAAGAGGGTAGGCCGTTTCTCCAAGTTCTTATTTTGGGGTGAATAAACCAAATCAATTGGTGACCACTGCCTTAGAGTACTAAGCATTCACAGCTTGTGGAACTCAAATTGCTGAAATAACAATGAATACCTAGGGATGGAGTACGGGAAATAAAAGTGGGAGATGTGAAATGTACCCAGGAGACCTGAAGGCAGGTCTTTCTGTCTTGAGAAGATGGATTTACCCTGGAGTCCAGGTCTCTAAATTCAGCTGGATGATGAATTCAGGAAAGATGAAAAATGATTTTAGAAAAATGAAAGTTTGAAGTTCCTAACTTGGAGAGCAGTGATATAAATCGAGTTATATCAAATATAAAATTTTAAAGTTAGAAATATTCCAACAGAATTTATAATAGTATTTAAAGGAGGATGAAGAAAAAGGCATATCTAGACCTTACATCTAAGAAAAGAGAATTAAAATAACAAAGTATCATATTTATCAAAATTAAGCACACACATACAGAGTTTCCTCATGTTGTAGAAAAGGACGTCAAAAAATGTCTAAATTCTCCAACCTATTGAAACACAAGGGTGTATTTCTATCCACTTACTTTTTTCTAACCATTTTCAGTTTATCACATACATCAGAATGCCAAGGTCCAACACCCAGGAAATGAATTTTCTTGATTAGAAGAATTTCAGCCAGAATTCCAAACTTTCAGTGATTCAGTTTTAGCCTGAATAACTACTTAGAATGCTGGCAAAGCTATTTTATGACCTATGTATAAATTGAAAGTTCTCCTATTCCAGAAAAGTAAACTTAATGCATATCAAGAAGCATATATATCTTTCGTGTGATGAACATATTGCACAGAAAGAAGACGCACTTCTGCACCGGAATTATCCTCACTTTTAGATCAGGGGAAAAACAGGATTTTCATACTTACAGACTGAGATCAAAATATTGTTTAAAAACACCCTGGAGAGGCCCCAATTTAAAATATTAATTATAGCTGCCATTATAACACAGCAAGCAAGAATGTGACCTAACATATTTGGCCCTGAATTTTCAAATACCAAATTGCTATCCCCCCAAAATGCATAAAGTGGATTCTAATAAGTCAAGGGTTATATCGTGTGTCAAATAACAGCCTGAGATATATTCCTATGCGTAAGCTATGAATCTAGAAATTGGGTCTTAACGTCCAGCGCACAGCTTCTAGTACTGTGCAAAAGGAATCACACCATATAACTTCAACTCCCTGAATACTTTCTCTGAAATACTGACTTTACATCCCAAATTATCGTGTAAATCAATATAAAAATGCGATGAGTAATACTGATTCTATCTTATGTTGAGAATCCTCATTAACTTGTGTGTGTGTGTGTGCCTGTGTGTGTGTGTGCTTTCAAACACTGGGTTTCAGACCACAGGACCAGATATTTGAGCATTGACCTTTCTTAAAGAAGTCTGAGTAAGGATTTGAAACTCCTCAAGTTCTTATTACTGACCCTTCCTTTACAGGAATCAAATCTGACTCTTCCATGGGTGAAAATAATGTGTGTATTACATATGACAAAAAAATAATATGACTTTCTGTGTGCACTATTTTGATGTGGAAAAATATGCTTCACCCCTGTCTTAAGGATGGATTTTCCATAGTGGGAAAAGAAAAGAAATGATTTAGATGAATGTGTCAGAAAGTGTGAGCATTGGGTTCATATTGATCTGATCAAGACTTATGAGCAGAGGTGAAATTTGGCCCAGAAAACAGTTTGGAAGGAAATTCACCCAAAGACTTCAGACTTTGAAGGCTTCATCAGAAATTGCGGTCCCTCTACTGACTGAAAAATGGTTAGGCTGCATGGTTTTAGAGGCCCAGTGTATCAAGGGCTTTTGCTTCCTTGATGGAGTATCCAAGTCAACAGAAAAAGGGGCCACTAACCTGCCATTCTGAGTCTGATGAGGATCAAATATCTCATCCATAATTGAGTGATCAATAACAGCTTTCATTCCTCCACTCCCTGTTTCCCTCTCTACATCCATTCTCCAAACCTCTCTATGAAGTAGAAACAATTCAGGAGCCAAGTCAATAAAGATGCCTTGGTTGTGAGTAAAGCTTTAGTGCTGGCTTCCAAAGTACAGTCTAACTAGAGAATATTGGATCAATTTGCAAGCAATTAAGCTGAAGGATATAGTTGAGAGAACACTGAATGAGGAGACAGAAGACTTCTGCCCAAATCCCAGTTATCTTAGTCTGGCCAAGTGATTTTAGCAACTTAACTGTAGCTGTCGTTTCCCCATGTATCAAATGGGGGATGACAATACCTATTCTACACAATCCACAGGTTTTAGGTGGCTCATTTAGTTCAAGGGCACATAAATGCACTTTAAAGAATTTAAAGCATCACAGAATGTTTTTGCAATTAAACATTCTCTTTCCATCCCCATCCCCCTTTGTTATACATACTCTGACTATTTCAGAAACAGGTGTGATTTAATATAAGGTGAACTGCTCCTGTAGTCAACGCTTGGTTATTCATGCTTAGAGAATAAATGTTACACATAGATAGGGACTTTTAGTCAATAAGTTTAACCTTTTTCCTCAGGTGACATTAAATTAATTTGGATCATGTCTCTCACAAGGAATTACGAAGGGCCATAAGGAAGATTCATTTAATCAGGATTCCTCTGTGGTTTTGAAAGAAACACCTCAGAAACCTTTGGGCTGCCAGATGCTTTTCAAAATCACTTTAACCTGAATTCCTCAAATTCAAAGACTCACACAAAAAATACCACTCCAACTTGTAGTCATATATTTTCCTCTGAGTTCAAATTTTCCTAATTCACACATTTTAGGATAAAGCTAGAAAATAGTCCATTATGTTCTTAGGAAGATATGTCTGTTATCTCTTCTGTATTTCAGTGGTACTACTACTCACTATCAATGTTAGTAATTATACTCACAAGGTGTCTGTTTGTATGTGAACGTCTGTGTGTATATAAATGTGTGTGTGTTTAATAGTAATGTTACCTCTGGGAAAAAGTCAAGGAAGATTAATAGGGTATAAAATTTCTAATAACAACAGGATATTAAAAGAAAATAAGAGAATGATTACTTGAGTATATAAACAATATGGTTCAAACTTATTATTTTGCATTTGTTGAATCCATAATTTTTATCTTTAATAAACTTCAGCATTTTCTCCAAAGTACATCCCAGTTTTCTTTATTATCTGCATAACAGGAAGACTCATTATACAATACAATTATAATGTATAAACAAACTTCTAATCACTGTTAAGAAATTATTTATTAACAGGTAACACTAAGACATTTTCAACAAGGTTAACTCCTCTGGATTGTACAGTTTAATCCTATTTAATTATCTTTGGTTCCATTGCTGTTACCGATCTCTAGATAGCATGATGAATATTATATTTAAGAAGCTTGTGTTGAGACATAGTTAAGCTATCAGTACTTCATAGAGGATTCATACATGGTCCAGAATTTCAAATGTCATGAAATACAGAAATTTAAATAAACTAAATGTGTTATTATGAGTTTTTCAATAGGATACACAATATTGACTGATATTCCAATTGTATTAACAATTGAATTTATATTGTATGTTAATGAAGGTTTACCAAACAAATGTGTCTTACTATCAAGTATTTAATTGTTTTACACAAAATAAATTTTAAAGAAAAGTATTTCCACTTATTCTGTAAGTATCTTTTTGCCCTTCTATAATGGCATGCATAAAGAATAAATTAAATTATTTAGGAAGGTCTAAATAGACATTTCTCCAAAGAAGACATACAGATGGCCAACAGACACAAGAAAAGATGCTCAACGTCATAATTCTTAGAGAAATATAAATCAAAACTACAATGAGGGACTTCCCTGGTGGTGCAGTGGTTGAGAATCTGCCTGCCAATGCAGGGGACACGGGTTCAAGCCCTGGTCCAGGAAGATCCCACAAGCCATGGAGAAACTGGGCCCGTGAGCCACAACTGCTGAGCCTGCACTCTAGAGCCCGCGAACCACAACTACCGAGCACATGCACCACAAGTACTGAAGCCCACATGCCTAGAGTCCGAGCTCTGAAACTGGAGAAGCTACTGCAATGAGAAGCCCACGCGCCGCAACGAAGAGTAGCCCCCACTCGCTGCAACTAGAGAAAGCCCACGCAGCAACAAACACCCAACATAGCCAAAAATAAATAAATTAATTAGTTTATTTATTTATTAAAAAAAAAATCTACAATGAGGTATCACCTCACCCTGGTCAGAATGGCCATCACCAAAAAATCTACAAACAATAAATGCTGGAGAGGGTGTGGAGAAAAGGGAACCCTCCTACACTGTTGGTGGGAATGTAAATTGCTACAACCACTATGGAGAACAGATGGAGATTCCTTAAAAAACTAAAAATAGAACTACCATATGACCCAGCAATCCCACTCCTGGGCATATACCCAGAGAAAATTCAAAAAGATACACGCACCCCAATGTTCTTTGAGGCATAACTTACAATAGCCAGGACATGGAAGCAACTTAAATGTCCATCAACAGAGGAATGGATAAAGAAGATGTGGTAGATATATATAATGGAATATTACTCAGCCATAAAAAAGAATGAAATTGTGCTATTTGCAAAGACATGGAAGGACTTAGAGACTGTCATACAGAGTGAAGTAAGTCAGAAGGAAAAAAACAAGTATTACATAATATTGCTTATCTAGAAAAATGGGATAGATGAACTTATTTGCAAAGCAGAAATAGAGACCCATATGTAGAGAACAAAAGTATGGATACCAAGGGGGAAAGGGGGCGTGGGATGAATTGGGAGATTGGGATTGATATATATACACTACTATGTATAAAATAGACAACTAATGAGAACCTACTCCATAGCACAGGAAACTCTACTCAGTGCTCTGTGGTGACCTAAATGGGAAGGAAGTCCAAAAAAGAGGGGATATATGTATATGTATAGCTGATTCACTTTGCTGTACAGCAGAAACTAACACATCATAAAGCAACTATACCAATAAAAATTAATTAAAAAAAAACTGCATCAAGGGTATTTCCTGGTAGCCAAAGCAATGGAGACTACACACTTCAATACAAATATCTCCACACATCTACCACAAACTTTACCAATCAACAAGCAGAACAAATAAAACCACGTAAATCCCAAGCTTTCTGCAAAAATAAAAAACAGAGAACACTAAATATTGCTAATTAATGTAAAAAACAAACATCAAGATCCAGCGGAACTTCTTTTCAAACATCTACCACAAACCTTTGCTAGGAGAACTGGTAGAGGTTCTGAAAAAGCTACACAGGAAAGGATAAAAGGGGCTGAGATGAATTACCTTCAGAAATAGACATTTCACTGTAAGTGTGAAAATACTGAGAAAGAGTCCATTGTGGAGGAAGCGTCGTGTTCCAGGACAGCGGCTAGTCTGCCCTCTGCCATCAAAGAGGGAACCAGGTGGTAGCTGGAGTGACATTAAACAGTCATGCTTGGGGGGGAAATTCTCATCTCCAGTGGGTAGAAGTTCCCAGACAAGCTGAGAAAGCTGAGTGCTGAGCCAGCGTGAGCAGTGGCCCCAGCAGGGGCGAACCACCCAAGGCAGGATCTTGTCCCCAGAAGACAACCAACAGAAAGAACAGTCAGCCCATAACACACCCTTAATTAAACACAAGCAGAGCCTGTCGAAGTCGGAGAGTTGGGCATTATGTATCCATAAGGGGCAGAGAAGAGGATTATGATAGCCTGTCCAGTTTCAAGACTCTTTCGAAGTGAAAAAGAATTATCTTTCCAGTTGGAGACATGATTTTAAACTGGCTAATTGCGGTTTCAGGAACGCTGGGGTCCTTCAGGTCCATTGAGGTTCCTGTTCACTTCACTTTTGAAATTTTAGTTGCAGCTGAAATGACTCTGATGACTCCAGCAAAATACCTCTACACACGACTTTATTTTACAATGTTGTTACTGATTTTCCCAGGTATTTCACTTTGAAGGAGCGATCAGGACTTCAGGGATTCTGAAATGATTCATGGGGTAAAGATGGCAGATGCCTGGCATAAGGGAAACAGGTGGGACTTGCCAGTGCCTAGGCATGTGTCCAACAGTGGCTCTGACCCAAAGGGGCATGATGGCCTTGGGTAAAACCATTAACCCCTCGCATATCAATTTCCTTTTTGTAAAGGGGGACCTTAATACTTGCCCAACCTATATGATGGGTTGATGTGTGGAGAGCCTTCAAAATTGGATAGCGATGTGGCTATGCTTTCTAGTATTTAAAAGACTCTAATAATGTGAGGTTACTGTTGTTCTTAATCATTCCCATGATGATCCAAACTGTACAGATCAATATATTAATATATTTCATTATACCTATTCACTGAAATAATCTTAAACTAGAGCAAAAACCAAAGCTGGTTAAAAGATGCCCCAGGCTTGGCCCCTGTACTATTAGCTTCTTTTAAAAGAATCATCCAGAGACTTGGGAAATCTTATTCGTTGACTTGCTAAATGACAAGCCTGAGGATTATAAATAGCAGAAGACTTGACTGGGTGTGAATGACGCCTGTATATGAATATGGTACTCCTCTTCCTGCACTCAAGTGGGTCCACTTGTAATCCATAGCTAAGCAAGGCAGAAATCAAACCCTTCTTATAACTGATAGAGTTTGACTTTTAGGACTGTCCCACTTACCTAAGAGTAGACCTAATCTATCAGAAAATAGGGCTGCTATAGCTCTCCTTTCAAAACTGACATACAGGACACCGAGAGTAACACATTCATTGAAAATCAAAGAGAATCCATTGTTGCCCCAGTAGTTGAGACACACATGTCCTAAAGCAGCCACTTCCTTTGAAAATTTCAATATGGCTTACCCAAGATATGGGCTTTTTAGAATCTAGCTGAATGCTGGAAATGCTTTTGTCATTTTATTGCCTGGTGATCAGAATACAAATCATATTCTGGCTTGATCTACAAGGAACACTCCTCTGTAAAGAGCTTCATTTGTGCTTCTTTAAACAAAACCCACTCTGAAGTCTGTCCTCTCTCCTTCACAGAGGACCCGTAAGGCAGTATTGTGAGTATATATCAGAACGAGGGGGCATTCCATCACGGAGTGAACTGCACCTCCCAGGGTGCAATTATGCCATCCATCACCAAAGCAAGTTGTTGGCCTAATGATATATTAGTGTAATCTGCACAGGACACACTGATGATGTATTACTCAAAAGATGGCCCTACTTATGGAAGTGAGGTTTCAGGAAGAGCCTGGGTACCCTGGAAGGCAATTGGAAGGCTTCCATCCAGTCTGCAATCACTCAGCAAGCATCACACAATGGAAGGCACTTTCCGAGGAGCAGAGAGAAATACTCTTTTTAAATTAAATGTCCTGTCGTCTTTGTAGTAAGTCTGCAGCCCGATTTGACCTTGGTGTCTTTGGCTAATTCTAATTTGCAGGCACCGTCTTGGTCCGTGGTGAGGAATGTGGAATTTTGCTCTGGGGAGTTTCAGAATCAGAAGATAGCCAAGCTCTCTGCTGCATGTCTCTTCCTTACGGCGGCTGTGGTGCAGAATACCTTAGCAATTTTTCAATTAGTTTGGAATAATTGAAATCACCTATAATGATAATCTTATTGAACACATACTTGGCCTCCTCATATGGCATTTCATTGCTTCTTCTGCTCTATAAAAATAGATTTATTTTCCTCCTGGCTTCTCTTCCCTCAAACTGTTTCATGTTATTAAAAACAGAAGATTGCTTGTCAAATGTTTTATTTGCCACGTGTCTGGGGCCATCAATCATCTTTTCCCGCCCTGTGTGTGCATGCGCACTTCATTAGCTTGACTCCGCTCATCTTGCTCATGGAAAAAATGCTGCTAATTGGATTAACAGATGTATAAAAACTAATTAAAACATAGCATTTACATCATAATAACTGCACTTGGTAAAAGAATAATAGAAGCATCACAGTAAGGGAAAAAGTCCACCCTACTAAAAAAAAAAAAAAGGCCATCCTACTAACTGTGCGCTATGGGCATAATTGCTTTTGTGGCAGAGGTGAGTTCTTTAGGCTACATTTACAATGGTGGAGGCGCTCATCTCCTTCTGGCACTGAATTAGGCATGTAACTGTCATAAAGGGAACACAGCACAAAAGGTCAGGCAGCAGAGGAGAGCAGTCTGGCAGTCCGGTGGGTCTCAGAATGCGTCCACACATGGGGCTGGTCTCACTGTTTCTCTTCAAGCCTCAGTCTCTGCTTCCCAAGTGCACATGAAACAAGTGCCCTTGACCACACTTGAGTCCAGAGGAACCCTAAGCTGTGTGCTGGGATCTAAGGGAAACAAGTCAGAATGTCTGACCTATGGGATGGTGCTTTAGCTTGGTGACCACAAAGAATGCTCTACATGAGTTGACTTAAGTAACCATGGGTCTATCCTTTCATGCTTCAGTGTGTCTGCGAGGGGCTCCCTAGCTGAACAGAACGGTGGTATCAGGCAATTGGTGCTCCCGGATCATTGGCAGAACCTACTCCTTCCCATCCAGCCTCCTTTTCGTTTGCTGCCTCAGCTTCCACTTCCTCTCTTCTCAGCTCCCAACTGACCTCACTCCAGTTTTGTGCGTGGCTGGTCCTGCTGCACACTCCTTGCCACATCTAGTGTCTGAATAAAGCAGAAACTGAAAAAGGAGGGAACAGATACATGAAGGTCCACTGCATCCATGGATTTAGGACTTCCCTGGCAACGTACCATAGGACGCTGGGTGAGCCCCAGCTTTTCTGCTAACATGACATCATGGCGATCACGGAAAAAAATAATGACAAAGGAAATGAATCACAGTATAACTCTAACAAAGGAAACTGAGTCATGCATTCAGAGAGTAATTCATCTTGATGAAGCAAGATTTACCCCAGGAAGTCAAGGATGGCTCAAAGCACAGACCACAAATAGATTGTAAAATGTAATACGAAATAATCTACTCGTGCAATGCTAGTTTGTGGCATTGGTACAGTCCTTTTCAAGAGCAATTTAGCAGCATATACTAAGAGGCATAAAAATATGCATGGGCGTTTCAAGAATTTCACCTAAGGGACTCATTCAAAGGCAGACACTGTGCTCTCTTCCCTCTTTTCAGAGTCCCCCACTTGGTGCTTTTGTCCACAGTGGCAGCTTCACCTTCACCCCAAAGGTGCCGGCTCCGTAATAGACATCTCCAGCTTTGCCTTCATGGCCAGTTCCAAACTTATAACCGACTACTGAGCACTTTCCATATGGATGGATTTTTTTCACAAGACCAGTATTTCCAAAATGAATCCCTGAAACCATTCCTCCTTGCTCTGAACAGGCTGCAATCTCAGCGCCTGGTTTACCACCTCCCCTGCAGTACCTTCAAAGTCCATCAGCAACAAGGCCTCCTGTCCCACAGCCTTGCCTCTGCCAGGCTCTTCTCCTCCTGCCTGGACCACAGGAGAGCTCTCGGAGCTCCTGGCCTCCCATCCCAACTATGGCAGTCAGGTCTCCATGTGCTGTTTTCCTGAAGCACAAGGTATGTGCTTCCCTTTTCTACCCCAAAACTGTCACTGTCACTTCCCCTTTCATGTAATTGCTATACGAAGTATCCAAATTCCTTGATATGGCCCCTAATTGCCTTTTTCAACCACTCTTCCTACAATATCCCTCCTGTGTTAGTTTGTTAGGGCTGCTGTAACAAAGATCACAACTGGGGAGCTTAAACAATAGAAATTTATGGTCTTAAAGTTCTGGAGTCCAGAGGCTCAAGATCAAAGTCCAAAGGGCTGGTTCCTTCTGAGACTGTGAAAGAGGACCCGTCCCCTCTCCTCAACTTGTAGATGTTTGTCTTCATGCTCACATGGTATTCTCTCTGTATATGAGCTTGTGTCCAAATTTCCCTCTTTTATAAAGACATTAGTCATATTGAGTTAGGGATGCACCCTACTCCAGTATGACCTTATGTTAATTAATTACAACTACAGTGACCTTATTTTCAAATAAGGTCATATTCTGAGACACAGGGAGTTAGGACTTCAACATATGAATTTTTGTGGGGAACAGTTTAACTCATGACACCTTCTCAAACAATCTTTATTTTAAAATTCTATTGAACAAGACTACGTAATGGGGAAAGGATAGTATCTTCAACATGTGATGTTGAAAAAACTGGATATCCACATGCAAAAGAATGTCGGGTTCCTTTCTATATAAAGAACTCCTACAACTCAACAACAACAAAAGTAACCTGATTTTAAAACGCGCAAAGGACTTAAATAGACAGTTCTTCAAGGAAGACATACAAACGGCCAACAGATATATGAAAAGATGCTTGACGTTACTAATTATCTGGTAAGTGCAAATCAAAACTACAATAACACCTCTCACCAGTTCGAATGGTTATTATTTAAAAAAAAGGAAAATAACAGGTGCTGTTAAGGATATGGAGAAATTGGAACCCTTGTGTACTGATGGTGGGAACATAAAATGGTACAGCTGCTATGGAAAACAGTATGGGAGTTCCTCAAAAACTTGAACATAGAATTACCCTATGATCAGTAATATCACTTCTTGGTATATATGCAAACGAATTAAAAACAGGGTTTCGAAGGGACATTTGCACCTATGTTCATTGCAGCATTATTCACAATAGCCAAGAGGTGGAAGCAACCTAATTGACCACTGGTAAATGAGTGGATTAAGAAAATGTTGCATATACATACAATGGCATATTATTCATCCTTAAAAAATAAGGAAATCCTGTCATACACTACAACATGGATGAACATTGAAGACATGCTAAATGAAGTAAGCCAGTCACAAAAAGACAGATATTGAATGATTCCACTTATATGAGGCCCCTAGTGTAGTTAAACTCACAGAAACAGAAAGTAGAATGTGGCTACCAGGGGCTGGGTCCAGGAAGAAGTGAAGAGCTGTTCAGTGGATATAGAGTTTGTTTTGCAAGATGAAAAAGTTCTAGAGATTTGTTACACATCAATGTGAATATAGTTAACACTACTGTAGCGTGTACTTAAAAATTGTTAAAATGGTAAATTTTATGTAATGTGTTTTCCACCACAATTTTAAAACAAAACAAACAACCCTACTGAATCAAGCACCTCCACAAGTACACTGGATTACTTGCCACTAGATGTTTTCTCGTGGGTTCCAGCTGCTAAGTCCCACTGGGTATGTCAAGTCCCTAACAAATATCCCTTCCTCTGTTGATGACTAATGGGGGTAACATACCGCATCATTTCATTGCAAGAATATTCAAATTGATGACTTATGTGGTAACTACTCTGCATGAGTGAGAATCCAGCAGTGTCCCACCCAAGGCCAATGTTAGAGAGATAAGCGTTCACAGAGATTCCATGAGTTCTCTCAGCTTCCTCCAAATCCAGTACTTTCCTTTTCTGCACCTTGCAGTCTCCATATCACAAAGAGAGAGAAAGAACGTTTTCTGACCTGAGATTATGTAGTGGTCTTATCTCACTCTTTAAGAGTCCAATGTTTGACATCAGGGGCAAATTCTACACAATGCTTTGATGATCCCAAGTCACCTAAGTTGTTCACATCGGTGGGACCAGATCCTATCAGAAGGAATTGGTACATATGGTGGTATTCCAAAGACATGAGTTGGGGCAACAGAGAGAAGAAAAATTCATCAGCAAATGTCTCCTGATACCACTCTGCTTTAACGCCATATAAAGAAGGGGGAGGCAGCCCAGACAAATAAATTTTAAAATTGTCTGAGCTCACCTCTAAATATTTTTTAGTATCATATATAATTAATAATAATCCTATACAAAGTCCTTCTCTGTCTTTCTAATTGGAGAATTGCTACTTCCTCTGTACATCCTTGAGAAATTATTTGACTAGCTTTGTATTGTAGGTTGAATCATACCCAGAGCTCTGACATGGAACCCATGGCCCTGGCTCTCATTCAAGACACTTGGGGAGGCAGAAAGAAGGTCAAGTCACCGTTCCTGCACAGTGCTTTTGGGGAGGCTGCTAGAGAGAAAGATGTTTCCATGGAACTTCACAAATGTATTCTGCCTCATGTAAAAATATTTTTCTGGCAAGTAATGTCCTTGACTTCTTTCCCTTCCAAAAATGCCCAGGAGTACAATACATCTTGCAGCTTGCTACCAGTTATGTAGCATGTGGTAAAATATGAGCTAAAAGGTGGATTTCCAAAATGCACAGAATAGATCTCCTTTCATTGGAATGGATTTATTTGGTCATTGCCCAGCTCAAGTCTGTTTTAAATGACTCTGTAATACATGGTTCTGACAAGGAATGGAAAATGATTCAAGCCAAAAATGCTTCCAATTAAATGTGGCATCAAATGAGAACATGTTTATTTTCAGCAGTAAAAAAAAAAAAAAGTCTAACGAGAAGAGTGGAAATCTAGCTTTTGAATTTCTATATACCTAGTGTTGTATTTTACAGTGATGATCACTATAATACACAGAAAAAACAAAAACAAAAACAAAACAAAAACTGTGTTCTGTATCCAAGAATTACTCTAAATAAAAGTAGGTGAGGCAATTGTTATCAAGTACAGAAAATTAAAAGTTTCTAAATACTGACTTCAACTCATGGAATATATTAGATCAACATTTTTCCTGAAGTTATTTTTTCTGGAAAAAAAAATGTATAAATTACTTTGTGACTCCCTTGCAAATAAAAATGCTTGCAGTATAAATGTTATCTACTGAAGTTATCAGTAACATTTGAGCTAAAAATGTTTTATTCCTTTTGTGCCTCTTCAGATCTGCTTGCTTGGGCTTCTCTTTGTATATCTGCCTTCAACAAATGGCTGGATCGTCAGGATAAGGGATGCACGGTTGCTTCTGGAAAAAAATTGCCTCCAAAAACAGTACAAAAATCTAGCCTGACACTTGAGTCACATCATAAAAGAATAACTATCCCAGGGTCCTTTGGCTTTAAGGGAAAGCCAAACTGAACACAGGCCAGGAGCTAACTGAAATTGAATCCAAGAAATTCTCTCCTGTTTTGCCAATTTTATTCCACTGTTACTTGGTAAAAATTAGGATCATCTCTCAGCAGAAGAGCTCTGAGTTAAAGAGACAATCAGGTGTGCAAGTGGGAAATGATCCCACTTGGATCTTCGTCAGTGAAATGAACATATCGGGTGAAATTATCTCCAATGTCAATTCAGGCTTGGAGGTTCCTTGACTCTGGCTATTTCCCTAATGTCCTCACAATCTGAAAAAGAGTTCATCTACCTTCCCTGATACTGAAATTCGTTTCCTGAGCATTTCACTAATTGTCCCATCACCAATACTGGTGCTTCTCTAAATTAAGAAATCTTATTAATATACTTGATTTTCACATTTCTTCCCTTTTAAGCCATGACCTATTTTGTCTGAGGTTTCATGGTTTCCCATAAGAGTAGATTATAAAACTATAGAAATCTAGAAGAAGAATTGTATTACATTTTTAATTTAACCACTTTGTGAAGAGTAGTAAAGATGAAAACGATTGCTTACCCTGTTGGGCCAAAAGTGAGAGTCTTGTGTGTGAATCTCCTGGGAAAACGTGGCGGTCTCTATGACGGGAAATGTCAGTATGGTCCAGACTCTTCTTCAGTAACCCACACTGTGAACTGTGTTTAAAGAAAGGTCATGGACATGGCCTTGCTGAGCCTTCTTAAGATCATGCCCGGATTTTTTTATGGATTTTCATAGTGTCAGGGAATAGAATTCTCCCTCAAGTCCAGCAAGTAAGATTGCTTTTGAGAAGGTGGGTCCTGGAATATGCTTGACCAGCCAGCTTAGCCACTGATTCTCCGGGTGCCCTGGAGCAAGTTATCTCACGCCACTCCGCTTGTTCCTTCACCCACAAAATGGCCACGACAGTATCCCTTACCTCCTGTTGGGTTCCTGTACAGATGCAGTGAGGAATCACATGTAAACTGCTTGGCATGGTGCTCTGCACGTGGTGAGCAGAATTTCAGAATTTATCACTAACTAACCTTGCAGGAGCAAGGTCTCAGAAACCCCCTTTAAATCCGATCCTGAAAGAAAGTCTAGGGAGAGCTCCCGGCCTCATCCACCTAATGTCAACAGCACCTTGAGGATCTTTATATATAATGTAAGAGGCCTTTCAAGAGGGCTGTTCGTTAGTCACATTTTAAGTCTAATAATAACATTCATAATTATTCATGGTGGATAAAGGTAATCAGGAGACAAACTGATTGCTAGCGCTCTCAGAAAGGACACATCAAGGTCGTGACATGAATTGTGTTACCTTGCTTGGAATCAAGCACCAGAAAGCACTAAACTGATAAGAGAATGGGGCTGAATGTTTGGAATCCACAGGGAGAGTGATGCCAAGAGACCCACTTCTGTCTACACTCAAACTACCCTTTTGTGACACTGAGTCTTGGTCCATTCTTAAAACCTAGATGTCTTGGTTTTCAATTTTTCTAAGAGGTCTACCTCTGCCTCGTGCATTCATTCATCCATTTGTTCATTCATTCATCCATTTGTTCATTCATTCATCCATTTGTTCTTCATTCATCCATTTGTTCATTCATTCATTTGTTCATTCACTCGGTACTTACCAGGCCTCTAACCACGTGCCAGGGCCTATACTAAGTGCTGGGAATACAAGGAAAATCAGAGCATACCTGACCCCTGTCCTAGTGGGGAGCTCACTCCTTCAGAAGACTGATATTACAAATAATAATCACACAAATAAAAACATAGTTACCAATTGCAATAAAGATTATCAAGAAAAAGCACAAAGTACTATGAGGATTGCAGCTGGACTTTTTTCTGAAGGGGATCGGGGAAGGCTGCTCTGAAACTGAGACCTGAAGAAAGAGTAGGACGGGGCAGGTAAATCCTGGAGGAAGAACATTCTAGACAGAAGAACTTCACAGGCAGAGAACCTGATGGGGTTTCTTCAAGGAGCTGGAAGATTGCCAATATGTCTGGGGCTTGGCAAGGGAGCAAAAGAGTATCTGGAGACAACCAGGGAGGGCCTTTAGCGTATGACATGGGTTTGTGGCTTTACCTTAAGTGTAAATAGAAATGAAAACATATGTCCACACAAAAACCTGTACATGAATGTTGATAGCCACATTATTCAGAAGAGCTGAAAGATGGAAACAAACCTAAGGTTCATCAACTGACGAATGGATAGAAAATGCAGTATATTCATACAATGAAATATTATCTGGCGATAAAAAGGAATGACTCACGCTATGGCATAGGTGAACCTTGAAAATAGTATGCTAAGTATAAGAAGCCAGTCACAAAAGGCCACATATTTTATGGTTTCATTTATATTGTGTCCAGAATAGGCAAATATAGAGAGATACAAAGTAGGCTGGTGCTTATGTAGCTCAGGGCGTGGAGCTGGGGGTTTGAGGGATGATAGCGAAAGGGGATGGGGTTTCTTTTTGGAATGATAAAAATGTTCTAAAATTGATTGTGGCAATGATTGCAAAACTCTACATTTTTAGTAAACAGTTGAGTTGTTTACTTTAAATGAGTGAATTACATGTGAATAATATCTCAATAAAGCTGCTACTTTTAAAAAAAGGACATAAAGGCCTAAATGCCTCCAGGCATTTTCATTTGAAGATAAAAACAACAGGAAACTCAGTAATGATTTATCAGCAAAAGTCATGTTTAGACTTTCTCTTCTCTTATTAAGAAGGAGCCTTTAAATATTTTGCTCTAAATCTCATATCTACCAAGCGACGGGGGTGGGTGAGGGGGACTCAAAACTCAGAGCTGTCCAAGACCAAAGCTAGAACCCTTGGCCAGAGTCAAGCCCATCTCCCAGGGTTTTATGGCTTCCTCCAGGGGCTATGCATACAGTTGGGCAGTTTGTACAGGGGATGGTTTTGCCCAACCAAGGGGTCAAGTGAAGGCTAAGTTCCCGCCCAAACTCTGCTTACCAAGTCCTGATCTGCCTGGCAGAGAAAGGGCTTTCTTCCCTTGTTTCAGTCCTCATTTACTCACAATGCAGTAAATCTGTGGATTTCTGTTTCATTTTTAGTTACCACACTCCGAGAAGACTGGTGAGTGCCTTCAAGCAAAAGGCTGCATAAATGCAAATCTCACCCAATGCTTTCCTTCATGTCAACATTCAACCCTTTCCATTTCCTGCATTTTTTGGGTCACTTTCTAGTACATTCAAATAATTATTTTTAAATATTTTATAAATGTTTTATGTGGATTAGCCTAAAGTAAGCTACTCCATCATTATTGTAAGCAGGAATCTCGGTTCATATTTTCTTCAATTTTAAAATATTAGAACAAAGCCCTCTAAAAATTGTTGTCATAATATATATTCTGACTGACAGTAACTGGGGTTTCAGGTTTCACACTTAAGCTAGCACTGGGTACTGTCAAATTTTTAACCATCAGATAGATTTGAAAATGCTATGTCAGGGGCTTCCTTGGCGGCGCAGTGGTTAAGAATCCGCCTGCCAATGCAGGGGACACGGGTTTGATCACTGGTCCAGGAAGATGCCACATGCCGCAGAGCAACTAAGCCCGTGCGCCACAGCTACTGAGCTTGTGCTCTAGAGCCCACGAGCCACAACTACTGAGCCCACGTGCCACAACTGCTGAAGCCTGTGTGCCTAGAGCCGGGGCTCCACAACAAGAGAAGCCATCACAGTGAGAAGCCCACGCACCCCAACAAAAAGTAGCTCCCACTCGACACAACTAGAGAAAAGCCTGCGCACAGCAGCGAAGACCCAAAGCAGCCAAAGATGAATAAAATAAATAAATAATTTTTTAAAATGCTATGTCATGTTTATTTAATTATGCATAAGATTTTCTTAGGTTAATTAGTCAGAGATCTTCTTTGTGGTGAACTTCATGTTTACTACCTTCATTTTCTATTGGGTTGTCTTACTTTCATTTATTTTATGAGCTTTTTGTAAATTAAGGAAATTAGCCCTTAATTTGCCATATGTGTCACAGATATTTCTAGTTTGTCATTTGTCTTTTGACTTTACTTAAGACATTTTTATCCATACTGAAATTTTAATTTTATAAGTAAAGAAATCTCAATTTTCTTTTATGGCTTTGTGTTCCATGCCCTGCTTAAAAAGGATTTCTACATTGTAAGATTATATATAAATTCATGTGTAGGTTTTTTTTTTTGTCTTTTATGGCTTTATCTTATTTCATTTTATTTTATTTGTGCTTTACTCTTTAATCTGTTTAGAACTGATTATAAGAAGTAAATAGAAATCTCTCTCTTTCTTTCTAAATGCCAGTCTATAGTTTGGTTATATTTTTCATAAGTCATCTTTCTTTTCCCCGTTTATTTGAAGTGCTTACCTATATTATATTATAAATTACCTTTTGAGTTTGATTCTCTTGTTAATCTGCTGCTCTCTTCTGCTGCACTGTCCATCCTTTTTCAGGGCCAAACTAGATTCATTAATGGGACTTCATTTAACATGTTAACATCTATTAGGACTAGTCTTAAGGGCAATTGCTTTAAATGTATTCTTTTTTTTTTAATTAATTAATTAATTAACTTTATTTTTGGCTGCATTGGGTCTTCGTTGCTGCGGCGAGCGGGGGCTACCCTTCGTTGAGGTGCGCAGGCTTCAGTAGTCGTTGCTCATGGGCTCTAGAGCGCAGGCTCAGTAGTTGTGGCGCACGGGCTTAAGTTGCTCCGCCGCATGTGGGATGTTCCCGGACCAGGGCTCGAACCCTGTGCCCTGCGTTGGCAGGCGGATTCTCAACCACTGCGCCACCAGGGAAGCCCCTAAGTACTGTTTCGAGAAAACTTTTCCAGGCGCACATATAACATACACGTGTCCTGGGTCCCGATGTATCGTCTATTCTATGGCGGGTCACTTGCAGGAAGTCTGAGAGCCCCACCCTGCCTACCGCTCTGCTGGTTCCCTCCGGCTAGGGTTTCAGCCAGTTACCTGGAGCGGAGCGACACATCTCGGCTCGTCAGCGGCTGGTCCTGGTCTCCTCCACGTGCTGCTTGCGCCCGCGGGTACCACCGGACGCGCACGTAGCGGCGGCGCAGCGGACAGGACGGCCCGGCTGTCCTCGTGGCCCGCGCCCCGCCGGGGGGCAGCCCGAGCGCCCGCGGCTTCCTCCTCGCCCTCGCCGTGGACGAGGCGCCCCCGCCGGCGATGCACCGAGCCGCGGTGAGGGCCCGACCCCAGGTCGGGAGAGAACCGCGGCCGCTGCGAGCCGGCTTCGGGCCCGGAGGCTGAGGCCAAGGCCGGGGCGAGTCCGGGACCTGGGCGGGAGCCGGGACTGCGGGAGCCGGGACTGCGGGCGCGGGCGCTGCGGGATCCGCCCCGACTGCTCTGCGCGAGTCTCGGGCGGCGGCGGCGGCGGCGGCGAAGGAGGCGCGGGGAGGCCTAAATGTCCTGTTTTAATAGTCCACTTCTGTGAACGTTTCTCCATGTACCTTCTTTAATCATGGCCATGACGGTGTTCTGGTTGCAGCATGTGCCAGCCCCCTGCTGACAACGCTCGTATGGCAGCTCCGTTTGCCCCATCCTCTCTCAGGCCATGGGCTGAAGACATCCTCTCGGAGCTTTCTGCCCCGTGAACGACGAAGGCCTTTTTAGAGAGAAGAGCGCTGTTTTGGCGTATTCGGGCAATTGCCTTTCCCTATAAATAACATCAGTTACATCTCCCAAGTCCATTTTTTAAAGTATATCAAAATAAATTCATATATTATAAAAATACGATCTATGAGATATATTTCAGTTGTAATAAGTGATCCTTATCAAAGTTCAATTGAAAATAATTTAATGTTACACTAATAAATTCATTCACTGAGTAAATGAATATGCAGATGCTCTACAAAGCTATAAACCAAACTAAAATGGGCTGAAAATTGGAATCATAGAGTGAAAAACATTTTTTAAAGATTAGAGACTTAAAAACAATACTGAGTTTTGTATGCACTTAGGAGCCTTTATTTCATTTCAACACAAGATGTTTGTTTGCTGACATTTATTCAGATGCAAAAGCATTCCTGCTACAGAGTACAACTGAGAGGGTGGGAAAGACACAGCTCAATTAGTTATAAACAGGAATTTTATTTTTATATGAAATCTACTTCTTGGTGGGATGAGTGAAAACATGAAAGTTAAAGGGAATTAGAGATTAAACAAAATAATAATTAAAAAAATAAAAGCACATATTGAAATCTGAAGAGGATGAGTCATTTTTCCTGTTGATATTTAATATTTTTCATTTACACTCCAACCCAGCCCCAAGAGAAAATGAGTCAGGCTTTCAATAGCAGCAAATAAAATGTAGTAAACCCATAGGAGGATATTAAGAAACCAATCTAGGCGTACAAAGGAGATAGATAACTGAGACGCTATGAAATTAAGGAACTACAATGCCAAGCAATACGCGTAATTTTTTAAAAACTCTATGTGCTCACATTTATGTATATGCAAATGTGTGTCTATGCATATGTCTGCGTTTATATACACATGTGTGTTTATAAAGAGATATGTTTGTGCATATATTTTTAGTTTTACCTACAATTACTTTTAAAAACAGCATTCACACTTTATTTTTTCACTAAAATGTATATTACCTAGCTTCTTAAAATACCACTTACCATAATTTTATCAGCATGCTGATGCTACCAGAATACAACTTAAAGACACAGAAAATACTTAACACTGGTAGATAATGCTTAGGTATAGGTTTTCTTTACCTTTTTCAAAAAGCTTACCTCAAGAATGGAATTCAAATTATTGACTCATCAACTTTGAAATACTAATATGTGTAGAAAATGCTTTGAGTGCTTTTCTAAAACCATAGGCCACAAATCTTCCATAAATAGTCATTTAGACAAGTGTCTGTACAAGTTCACAAAAGGAAGTCAACGTCCCTGAAAGGTGTCAGGTAGCAGCGTCAACCTGCTCACCCGCATAAAATATGATGCTGAAGATGCTGAGAATTACCCGTGGAGGAAACAGTAGATGAAGCTCTTGGATTGTATGCTAAAAAGAATGTGTCGCACAAGAGGGCCCCCATCACAAGGACAGCTACGTGTGCGCACCACTCAGAGGGAAGAAGAAAGAATCGGAAAAGAAAAAGAGAAAATGAGTGTTAGCTGACAGTGAGAGGTGACTTGGGAGCCTCCTGGCTGCCAGAAATAATCCCATCAAGAAACGATCACTTCCATTGGCTGATTTTGGAAAGTGGGAGCAGAGAGAGCCGTTCACACCACAGGAGCTCGGAATTCTGAACCCGGCAATGTGTATCAGCTCCCTGTATATTTTTCAGTTCTGGCCTTTAAAGCAAGACTCCCTTCCCCCTGAATTCCCTCCAAAGTCAGGGTGCTTGGCTGGGCACCATTGTTTCCTTCTTTCCACATATTATAGGATTATTCATAAAGCATGAAGAAAAACTGGCACCCAACAGAGTGATACGCGTGCCACTGCTAGGGGGCCACGTATGTAATAAAGTATTCTCATTCTTTCCAGGGTTCTCTATGACGAAGCTGAGTAGCAATGAGACATCAACACTGTAGAACTTGAAGGGGCTTATAGAGTGTCCACTCCTACACCTCTTCTATGTTCAAAGGTCATAGAGAAAGAAATGCCACTACTTGGCCCTGAACTTGGGGCCAGCACAGAGCATCCTGCTGGACCGCTGTCTTGGAAGCATCCAGCATCCTTTCTGTTCTGCTCCTGTGTGGGTGGCTTAGTCTTCCTGCCTGGTGAGTTCAAACCCGATTGCAGAGAATTCCAGCAGAGATATAAGTTCGTGCTAATGTGAAGTTTTCACAGGACAAGGGCCAGCTGGGTGGAGTGGGGAGGGAGCAGTGAGGGGGAAGATGTGTCAGATGAAGCCTGAAGTCATTTCACAGAAGCCACGTGATGACAGTGGCCAGGCCCCTTAGCAACCCAGCTGGACCTGCTTTGGGTCTGCTTAGCGTCCACATTTCAGAAGCACCTCCTCCGCCATGACATGCCTTGGCTGCATATTTTAATCCCTGTCTTTGACTAAACATTGATCATAATGCGTCACTTCATGATATTTCATGAAATGAGAGTTCTGCAGTTACCTCTGAAAAATGTTATGATCACCCTTTGCAGAGGAATTGATCATACGGTGGTTTACTAGCCCAGAAGACGGATGACTTACAGTGGCGCCGTATCCCGAGCATCAAGAGCTCAAAGAGAGCCCGTGGTTTAATGAAAGCGCTTCTGGACAGCAGCCAGCCATGTGGTGTCCTGCTCCACCCAGAAGATAAAGCGTAGAGCTCACCTGGCTAAGTGCTTTCTA
Source organism: Balaenoptera acutorostrata (assembly GCF_949987535.1). Taxonomy (NCBI): domain Eukaryota; kingdom Metazoa; phylum Chordata; class Mammalia; order Artiodactyla; family Balaenopteridae; genus Balaenoptera; species Balaenoptera acutorostrata. The sequence continues at coordinate 4,845,692 of NC_080079.1, read as the reverse complement.
CCTTCATGCTCTACACGACTGTAGAATCCTGAGGTTCATTCAGTTCCTAGAAGAAATACATTTTGGATTCTTATGTCCTCCACTTGCATTGAGGTCAAACTATAATATTCAACTAGTATAAAGTACATGACCAATTTTGACTTGGGCATAAGAGGACTGGGAGAAGTTCAAGTTTAAAAGGCTCTGTTACAGCGTTTTTAAAAGACCCATCTTATCCCCCTGTAAGACTTGTGTAGGAGGATGCTAATGGTTTCATTTATGTATCAGCCTTCATTTTCCCAGTGCCAAGGGGGCAGTGGGTAGACACCCCACTCGTAGACAAGTCGAGGCATTTCTGTGTAGAGCTTATCTGTGGCTCCTCAGATTTGACATTTACACATAAGCATGTCATTCATATGGATTTGTACGTTATAGATGGTTTCTGGTTTCCATTTTTAATAGAGCCATAGATTTCTGGATTCAGAGTATAATGAACAAATTACAAATCATTGCACCTCTCAAGCAATTTTAGCCCTGATGTGACTTCTAAATTGTGAGTTCTTCACTTCTGATTCCTCTGTTTGCATATCTGTGCAAATCCAAAGGATTTAAAAGGAGCTGTCAAGATTGATAGGCCTAAAATTAGGCTTGTCTGTTCATTTTGAACGTACACACTCATGTAGATGTCTCACCTTCCTATTTTTCTCTGAACCTTCAGTGAAGAGAATAAAGTGTATATTAACAGTTTGGGACATTTTATTTCTTAAAAAAAAATTTTTTTTTCCAGAAGGAATCATTAACAGCACTTAAATCAATCAAGAATGAAAAGCCACTCCACTTTAGAAAGTTTACAGGACCCTTTTTAAAACACAGTTTTAGGGACAAGTAAATTTCTACCAACTCAATTTAAATTCCCCTCCAATGACCTTAGTCTAAGAAAAAATAGCAACAATCTCTTACACAAAATATATGACTAATCCATGATAAAACATATCTTAACACTTGTCTTTAAACCCATAAAATGCATTCTGACATCATCCTTCACAGTAATTTCACGTACATTTACTCACCAGGAAAATTACTATAAGATACACTTTTTAAATCTTCTTTTCTGTTTAAAAAATGTCGGTATTTAAAGGAATTATACAATATTTATGAACCCCTCTTTAAAATGCAGTGTGCAGAAATAACACTGGGTAAATAAATAAAGAGCTTTTTAAAAAGTCACTTTGTTTTGCCATGTCTCCTACAAGGCAGGGGTAACAGGAAGGACCAGTCCTGGTCTCCAAAGGCAGGGACACTGCCCAGAGCTTCAGGGCTGCTATACTAACCCTGGCAACATATGTGCTTTTCAGTTATGCCTCAGATAAAATCAGAACCAGAAGGATCCAGTCTGGTTTTTGACAGCTATTTAATCAGTTACTGTACAGGACACATGATATGGCTGTTGATTTTTTCCAGAAAGCAGCAGTTTTGTAAAGAGCTGAATAATGCACATCCACCTTGCTTAAGCAAAGACTAAGCCCGTGACCTTCTCTTTTAGAAAGACCCTGTTATCCACTAAAGCATTGTCAGTGCTTATTTCAGAGCTGGAGAACCCTTTGGGAGGTTCAATCTGCTGTAGCTCTGGCAAAATTACCCTCATGCACAGGATAGGAAGTTCATGCTGCAAAGGTCAAAGGTGATTTGGGTTGTTAATTCCAAATTGGAACTGTCCTTTGCAATCAGTAATTTGATCACCTCTGCACTTAAAGGAAGGTACTTGGAAAAATAAAACCATGATTCCTTCAAGGCAGATTCTAGACCCCAGGTAACTTCTTGAAAGAATTTGTGTATCCATCCTGCTTTGACATGATGGGAGTTTTGATTATTTTCCCCCTTGAGTGATTAATTGTTGCCAAGAGGAGTCCTGCCGCCTGGGATGTCGGCTCACCAGACAAGAGTGATTCTTACTATGAGCAATTAAACTGTGTTCGTGGTCAAGCCTCCCATTCTCAGGTCTTCTGTGTCATCAGTGAAGGTGTCGTGAGGATTAAGTTACGAGCTGAGGCTGGCTCACCTTTGCTGAGGGGGCTCCCATTAGGGACAAATGCTGTAATGACTCCCCAAAAGTATCCAGCTGGGCTATTAAGTGCTTGGGAGTCGGTGTCAGCTGCTTCCTTGAAACAAGAGGTTGTTGCCTCACCTACACCCCTGCTGTTCCCTGCATAGAACCAGATGAAGAATCCTTCCCTAAAGCACCAGGGGGGATTCTCTTTCTATTCATTTCCTCCTCTGTGACACTCAATGTCTGGGAATTACACCTCCCCCAGTAGAAGGTTACAGACACTCAACTCAATACACTTCTGGTTCCCACACAAAATTATTCTCCTGTTACTTGACATGGTAAAATAATCTTTAAGTCTTAACTCAGGGAGGTCTCAGTCTAATGCCTAGAGACCAGCTATTTTACAGAAATAGGTCAGAAGCTCTGGTCTCAACAATTGCTTTAGAAACTCTGTAACTTCTCAAAGGTTTTGAAGTTTAGATAAACAGAGATAGAGGGGTTGGTGATTAAGGCAGGGATGGGGATGCAGGAAATGCTGAGAATAGGGTCCCCAAATGCTAATCCTTAGAAAACTTGCGATTCAACACGTAGGTGGGAGCAAGCTAATACACGTTAAGAACAGAAAAAGGCAGGGATGGGTAAACGACTAAACACAAAGGGATGGTTTGTTGAAAGTCCATATAAGAGAGCAATTAGACCCCCATCCAATGTTTGTGAGTACCCTATACCCATAAAAGAAACAACACTAGTATTTGCATTTAAAGACTTAACTAAATAAATGCAATTTAAGGTAAAAAAAAAGGAGAAAAAAAAGAAAGAACACTAAACCAGAGGGTCTCAGACTTAAGAGCACCAGGCACAGAGGAAAATGGGAGTAAAATATCTTACTCACGCTGGGGAGATTAAGTAGGAGTCTACAAAATGAACAGTGAGACATGAGTCTTCTTCCCCTTCCCAGCTCCACAACATATTTTTTTCTGAGCTGACATTCAGGGTTCAACTCAAAAGATGCCCTGATTTCTGTGTGTGTGCACACACACACACGCAGCTACCAACGAACTTTTTTTATTACCTCACTCCTAAATATGATTGGTCAGCCAAGCATCACTAGACTTTTAATGACAGGCTCCAATATGAAAGATACAGATGGAAATGAATAAAATATTTAAAAGTTTAAATGAACTCAAAGGAAGTAGAGGCAACACAGGATGAAGAAGATAATTTCAAAACAATTATAGTTAATATCTTAAAAGAGGTAAGAGAGAGTTTTGCATCCATGAAACAAGAACAAGAAGCTGTGAAAAGGAACAGTCAAAAAATAAGAAAGTACTCTGGTTAAAAAGAAATTATTCATGAAAGAAAGTATCCATGAAAAATTTAAAAAAATAATAAAAGAATTGGAACATAAAGTCAAGGGATTCTCCCAGGAAGTAGAACAATAATAAGAAAAGGGAGAATTAATAGGACAGAAATGAAAAGAAAATAGTTGGTCAATCTAGGGTGTCTAACACCTGGCTAGTAGACATTACAAAAAGAGAGAGGAGAGAAGAATGGGGTAAAATGATCTAAAAACAATGTCAATATTAATATATATTTTTTTAATTTATTTATTTTTGGCTGTGATGGGTCTTCGTTTCTGTGCCAGGGCTTTCTCTAGTTGCAGCAAGCGGGGGCCACTCTTCATTGCGGTGCACAAGCCTCTCACTATCGTGGCCTCTCCCGTTGCGGAGCACAGGCTCCAGACGCGCAGGCTCAGTAATTGTGGCTCATGGGCCCAGTCGCTCCACGACATGTGGGATCTTCCCAGACCAGGGCTCGAACCCGTGTCCCCTGCATTGGCAGGCAGATTCTCAACCACTGCGCCACCAGGGAAGCCCCAATATTAATATTTTTATAATCAAAGGACATGAGCCTCTGGATAGAAAGTGTGTTCAGAATAATCAGAGAAATAGAAGCCCGTAATCATGAATCTTCAGAATCCCAAGAACAAAGGGGAAACCTTGAACATTTTCAAGGGGAAAAATACACCACAACCCAAGGGTCAAGAATTTTAAATAACTGTGTACTTCTCAGAAGTTTTTGAAGCTGGACTATAATGGAAAAACATCTTCAAAACTCTATGTAAAAATAATTTCCAACATATAAATCTATACTCAGATAGACTACTAATCAAAATGAAGGTAGAAATTTCAAAGTATGAAATCTGAAGAACAAATACTTCCCAAGTACCCTTTCTTGAGAAGCAACAAGAAGTGCCCTCCATTAAAAGAACTGAATAATCCAAGAAAGAGAAAGATATGAGACCCAGAAAGCAGGAGATTCAAGAAGGAAAGAGGAAAAAGAAATCCCCTGGATAATGGTGAAGAAAAGTCCCCATGAAAATAGTAGGCAGCCTGGTTTAGAGAAATTAAAAGAAGGACTCCAGAAAGACTACTTCTCAGACACATACACAAAACTAGGTAATTTATTATCTCACCAGTTAGGCTATGTGAAGAATTGTACTGATAAGCCTTGGAGAGAGTATTGGAGGTATAGAAAGACTCAGTCAACTGTTCAAGAGAAACAATGTAAATTTTAAAAACTGAAGCAATTGTTAACCCTTGGAAAAATAAAAATTTACATAAAAGAAAATGTAATCATATTTGGATTGGTCAGCAGTGAATGATATTTACATAATTATAATAGCTAAAACACTGAAAATGTATTTAAATTAAAATTGTGATACTAAACTGGGACAATGAGTTGGAGGATTAGGTATAAGGGAACCAAAATTTCATCTCCCTTAAAGTAAAGCCAATAGGTGAAGCTAAAACTTAATGATCAGGCAATAACAGTATCTGCATATTATTTGAAATGTGGAGGTAAATCTTTTAAAAATCAAGTAAAAGAGCTTAAAAGTTATTATTTCTATGGAGCAGAATGGGGTACGTGGGAGGGAAAGAAAATAAGTTTTTGCTATAATTTTCTATTACTTTGATTAAAAAGTTTATTAAAAAAAGAAAACAGGTACAAGCACGTAATTTAAAGTTAGAGAGGAAACTTCAAAATATCTAACACGGAAAGAATTAAAAGTGGTTACCTCTGGGAATAGGGTTGGTGATGGGGAAGGAGACTTTAATATTTCACTTTAAAACTTTAGCATTATGTACATATTACTTTAATAACAAATAAAAACAAAATCACTACAGGATTAAAAATGAACATATTTAAGTTTATTATAGCAATTTACAAAATAGATATCAAAATATCTAGCAACCCACCAAAAGGAAAATGTTCTACCTAACAAATATTGAGTGTTTACTGAGTGCCAGTTACTGAACTAAATGCTCTAACGTGAGCTACCATGTTTGGTGTTTAAATAAAATGCTATGGGATGGTCACTGCTGATTTATCCCCAAGTTAACTCATAAGGAAATTAAAGTTTAGGTTAGGTAACTTGGTTAGTTACAAGTCATGGTGGAGGAGGATTCAAAACTAAGTAGTCCCAAGCTCAAAACTTATGCCTTTTTTCACTCTACTGCATTACTCCCCTGCAGGTAGACAGCTGTAAAAAAAAGACTCACAGTCTTTCTTTGTCAAAATGGCAGCAGCAATGAATTATGTTCTGAAGACATTTGTGACTAGATTTTCAAGTCTTACATTTCACTTTTGCTAAAGTTCTTGTTCACATCAAAAGCACGTATGCTGAAAAAAATATTCCCCCAGAACCTGGATTTGGTGTCTATGTCAGAGTATTTAGCTATGTTAGGGTATAACAAGAAGCTCTCATTTCAGAAATATGAGCTCTCAGGGAAGAAAATGTCAGAGATTTGAAAATTCAATGACATGATCCAGCGAAACATAGCCCACTGCCAATCTAACTACTAGGGCTCAGGACAAGATACTGCATTTATGGACCTTAACCATTACAAATCCTGAAGACAAAACCCTACATTTACCATCCACCCAAATGGTATTGAGTCAATACGATGAAAAGTCGGACATATCAAAAGTTGGTGAGGACTAGGGCAATTAGAAATTTCAGACAGGCGGGGCTGGTGTGTAAATTTGTACAACCACTTTGGAAAGTTGTCAATATCTAATAAATCTGAACGTATACATACCTCACTGAGTATGTAATTCTGCTCTAGAAATTCATACATATCTTTGCCAAAAGATTTGTATAAGATGTTCATAGGAGCACTATATCTAGTAGCCAGAATACTGGAAACAAAACAAATATCCACCAGCAGGAGAGATGGGTAAATGAATTTTGATACGGTCACACAATGGAATATATTACAGAGCAACAACAACAACAGAGAATCAACTGTAAGTACTTGCAACAATATGGCTGAATTTCACCAAAAAATGTTGAATGAAGGAACTAGGCAAAACAGCACATACTAATGTGAGCATTTATATAAAGTTCAAAACCAGGTACAACTCATCCAGTCAGCACAGTCAGCACAGAGGTTACTCCTCAAGAGGGGCAGCCATGACTGGGAACAGGAGGGCCTTCTGGAATTCTCTAAAGTGCTGTAAACTTCCGGGTGCTGGTGGCAGAGATGAATTGACTCTGTGAAAGTTTGCCAAGCTGTACACCTGATTTGTAGACTTATCTGTAGAAATAGCAATAACATTTACAAAAAAAAACATGAATTGAACCAGGGAAGAAGTCTTGATATATTCTTGGGCGTGTTCACCTCCAGCTCAACTTGAGCACCTTATAAAATTCCTGGCTTAGAGAAGAAAATAGTGCATATATATCTTATCATAACAAGCTTAGCTATCCTCGCCTCCTCCAAATTTTTGTCCCAGGTTTTTCTCCCTTAGTGCCTTTGCCCTTTCCATCCCCTCTTCCTCGTTCTTGACCTCCTGATTCTGATAACATCACACCTCCACCTTGAACCAATATGTGCCCTTGCATTGCCTGGTCCTTTGCTGCCCTGCACTGCAGTTAGACACTTGTCTCAGACCTTCTTCACTGGCTTGCTGGCTTCTAAACAGTGTCATGCCTTCCAGGACTTAACACAGATCTTGGCCTATAGTAGGTGTTGAGTAAATTCTTGTTCATTGAGAATTAACACATGTCCTTGTGGTAATTCATGAGAACTAGGATGTGTGGACAAGGAAAAAAAAATCACAGAAACTGGCATAACCTTGCAGGTTTCATGCAGGTGCCACCTTGTTAAAGTGATGACCATGAACAAGCCTTGAGGAAAAAGAAATGATCCAGAGGGTATTGTGCAATCAAGATGGAGGAGACGTGTGAAGTTTAAAGTGGAGAAGTCACCTTCTTCTCCTGGGAGTGCTTTCTGGTGAGTATACATGCTGGGTACCACACATCAGCCTCTGACAGGTGAACTAAACCTGAAGCAGGAGGTTTACAGTTAAGAAACTTTACTGAACCACCCCTGGTTTCTGTTTCCTTGCCTGTATAAAGGTGATAATAGCGATCTACTTTTCTTGTCTCGTGGACTACCAGAAAATCTCAAATGAGACAACATCTCTAAGGGTGTTTTGTGTATTCCAAAGCACATGTACATGTGAAGAGTTATCATTTTTGCTGGTAGCACTGATTCAGAATCAAACCACCAAAAGTAACACTGCAACAGCAAAATAATTCAACAACCACCACCAAATTAACTCTCCAAGTATCAGTGTCTAATTGGGAAACAGACACTACTCCAGGTATTACAAACAGAGAGGATTTAACACAGGGAATTAAGTGATAAACGAATTGCATAAAGGTAGCGTTACAGGGGCTTCCCTGGTGGCGTAGTGGTTGAGAATCTGCCTGCCAATGCAGGGGACACGGGTTCGAGCCCTGGTCTGGGAAGATCCCACATGCTGCGGAGCAACTAGGCCCGTGAGCCACAACTACTGAGCCTGCGCATCTGGAGCCTGTGCTCCGCAACAAGAGAGGCCGCGATAGTGAGAGGCCCGCGCACCACAATGAAGAGTGGCCCCCGCTTGCCGCAACTAGAGAAAGCCCTCGCACAGAAACGAAGACCCAACACAGCCAAAAATAAATAAATACAATAAATTAATAAATTAAAGTTAATGGGTTATTTAAAAAAAAAAAAAGATGGAAGATGAGAGACCTTCTCATCCAACCTGATCATTTACAGATGAAGCTCAGGTGGGGACTCTCCCCACCAAAGGTCACCCAAGATGGGAAAGGCACAACCCAGACGAGAACGCCGGTTCCCTGGTTCCCAGGCAATCCCGCCGCCGCTAAACTGGATGGGCTCAGCTTCACCATCGGTGCAACTTTATTTTCATTCCAAATACATTATTATTTTTTTTAAATCAAAGGAATATTCATGGTACTTAACTGCAATAGGTCTTTCTTTTAAATAAAATGCCTTTCTCTTAAATAAAATGTTAAAAAGTCCTGTCTATATATTACGTTAAAAAATATTCTATAGAATGATCATGAAAATTGGCATTAGAATTTTTAACACAGACATAAGAAATATAAAAGAAACCTTTATAATGAAAGAAGCCTACCCTCTCTGTAGGTAGGTTATATCCTAAATGTTTGTCATTCAAAAATATCTTTATTGTTTTTCATTCAAAAATATCTTCATTTAAAAATATCTTTATTGGATTCTGAATATTTCTTTTCTCTTGTCTATTTCATTACCTTTATACCGAGGAAGCAATGGAACTTAAGCTACCTATTTTGTAACATCAATGTGGGATTTTTCTTTATGAAATGGGGCTACTTGAGGAAATAGACTCCATAACTTTCCACTAGATGGCAGTACAGTCACATAATTACAGAGGGAAGAGGCAGGATGAATAAACAAAGTCATCACGTGATTCTAAAAAGGATGAAAATCATTGTCTCACCCCCAGCTTATTGGAGTTCACTGTTTATTTGCTACAATGATGGCAAGGCAAGCTCATTATTTAAAAAAAAAAAAAAAAGTTTTTTTTCTGAAAAAATAAAGCAGACAAGAGAGAAAATGCACTATTCTTTGCCACCCTAATAACACTCACTGCCATGTATTTTATGCCAGGAAACGTGCACAGTGCCCTATATGCATGATATCATTCTGCCCCAGTGGGGAGGGGAGGACCTGGGAGACAGTTACTATTACTCTATTAGTGATGAGGAAAGTGAGGGTCCAAGTTAACTCATCCAGGATCACATAGTTAGTAATTGGCAGGACCAGGATTCAAACCAGAGTCCATCTGACAGTTCCTCATTGTCAAAGCCAACCCCTGTTAGCATGGTCCCACTCAGTCCCTGAAAGTGTCTGCCTGATACAAGATAACGAATGTTACCACGACACTTAGAACATCCTTAGATGATCCCAATGGTCGCCATAACTTTTAATACTCAAATAACCCTATATGAAGTCTATCACATTTATTTACTACATACATACAGGAAAGGAAATAAATATTGTACAGTTAAATGATCAAGTGTGCTTTCCAACTTCTTACTGCTCAGCAAATTCCAGGCTTTAAACATACATGGAATAAAATGAAATGAGCCCAACTATCTGCCAAAACAGCAACAGACCACACAGAGAAAAGAAAAATTTCAAGGAACTTTATAACATATTGCTTTGACTATACTTCTTTAGTGGGATGTATTTTAAGGATTAAAAAAAAGAACTGCAAAGAAGTCTTAATTTTCATTCAATAGTTTTTCTGTTAATAATGATACTGGCATGGTTATTGGAGGTAGGCTGTGACATAAAGCAAGAAGTAATTATGCTAAAGTGACTAGGAATCAGATTTCCAGTGTAAGAGAAAGAAGACACAGGTATAAAGTTTTTTTAAACAAACCTTGTAAGTGTTAAATTTTAATAAGTATATTAACTCATGATTTTTAAAAAAATATATATTTCCTAGCTCTGTCCATTGAAAGGTCTGAAAGCAATGTTACCCCTTTCACCAGGAAAATATCCTACTCCTTGTATTTTAGTCTCTTAATACTATTCCTTCTAAAAAGGAGCCAGGGCCCATTGGAGAAATAGTTGATTCAAGATCTGGGTCAGGGAAAGTACAAAATAAGCCCAGGACTGCTTGTGTGAAACAGCAAAGAAACGTCCAATGCCTACTGGGACTATGTCAAAAAGATACGGTGGCCAGCTCAAAGGGACCACCAATGCCTCAGTTTTGGACAATATATGCATCACAAAAATAAGTATAATTTATTAAAACATTAAATATATAAACATTTATGAGTCCATAATGATACTCAGAGAAATCCAACAAAACAAAACTAGAACTTACTGTTTCCAATTAAGATGACTGTTTCACCAACTCCTTACTCTTAAAATTGATCAATAAAGGGAAATAAGTGTGTAATTTTCTGGTCTTTTTAATATAAATTATAGTTCAGGGAAACCCAATAAATCCAGTTGATGACAGCTCTGTTTTACAGAAAAATGACAGTTAATGAATGTTAAAGAATGACAGAGTTAGAAAATTTTTATTTTGCAGCTCCCAGTAGAGTAATTGATTTAGGGAGCAATCATTAATAGAAAATAAAATCAATAGCAATTCTTACCTGGAGAGGATACCTTTACGTGGGGAGTTGGATTTTTTCTTTTTTTTTTTTTTTTTGGCCATGCTCGGCAGCTTGTGAGATCTCAGTTCCCTGACCAGGGCTTGAACCCAGGCCACGGCAGTGAAAGCGCTGAGTCCTAACCACTGGACCACCAGAGAACTTTTATTGTATCCAAGCATCATCCCATGGATTAGTTCCTAATTGTCTTTTCAATGTCACTCCTTTAGCCCAGTGATCAAACTCAGAGTCAGTGAGAGAGGCATAACCTGGCATCGTGTGTCTCCTGATATGATGGGGGAAAACCACGTAACCTGAATCTGCACCAATCTTGAGAGCTAACTTCCAGTATAAAGGAAATGCAGGGAATATGGTAATAAGTTAAACATCACTAGAAAACAATCAGACACATCTAGATGGTGGGACTGCTCTTTTCAAAGAGTCAGTGCCTTTAAATATTCAATTTGAGAGGGAGGTAGGGGCTGTTCTAGAATAAAAGAAACGGAAGGCACCTGACAAATACAAGATAGCTCTCGTGGGCACATTGGATTCTGATTTGAAAAGAAAAAGGCTAAAAAGTTATTTAGGGAAAATTGGAGAAATTTTAAGTATGAAGTGTATATTAGATAATATTGAAGAATCACTGCTAATTTGTTAGTTGTGGTTATAATATTGTGGTTACACAGGAGAATGTCTTTTTTTTAAAGATTGATGCATGTTTAAGGGTAAACATAATTATAAATCAAAAGATTTATAATTTGCATTTAAAGGCTTCAGCAACAAAATACATACCTACACAGAGGTGAAGCAAATACAGCAACAATTTACAAACCTGAATTCAATGTATGATCATTTTTAGAATAAAAGTTAAAATATATAATATCTAAAACAGTTTTAAAATCAATAAGATGAGGTCTGTTTAAACATAGTTCAGCACAGCCAGGATTTTCCCTAGTAAAGGAAGCTAGAGTGTATTTGGAGAAAACATATTAAAATAAAGCCTTTCCTCAGTTTCATGTCAAGAATGTGGATAACATATTTAGGTATGAAAGTGTATTTAACATGTAGGGAGACAAACTGTGAACTCAGGATCAGGTCTGGATTCTCCAGACCAATGGATGATTGAATGAGAGAGAGAGAAAAAATACCGTTACATACTATCGGTAAGTACTTAATGCTTATGTGTGTTTGGCATGCATGATCTCATTTAGTCTTCATAATAACTTATGAGCTGGGCACTACTAGCTCCATTTTGCAGAAGGAGAAACTGAGACTTGGAGAGGTTAAGCAGCCTAGCCATTCAAGTGATTGGGACCAGAGCCAAGGTTTGAATCCAAGTCTGTCTGTAGCTAAAGCTCTCACCTTCTACATTTGCCAGCTGAAAAAAGGTTTGGCAGTCTGCACAGTCTGAATGTTGCCTCAATTTTTTTTCTCAGTGGCAAGAGTTTGAAGTAAATTTCAGTTATGAACTACCATGGTGTGGTAAGGAAACAGGATATTCATTAACTGAGAAACCTAAAACATCAAAGCACTTCACAGGTGGGGGAAGAAATGGAACTCAGAGGTGGAATCATTGACCTAAGTTCCACAGGGTTCAAGCCAAAGTCCGGTTGACACCTGGGCCTGAGCTCTTGGTCACAGTGACCCCTGACCTAACCCCTTCTAGAGTAAGAAACCAGAAATCCATAGCTAATTCCAGAACTTGGGACATTATTTGGCAGAGAAGAACTGCAAAAGTCAAGGCCAGTTTTTGTTGATGTTGTAACTGATCCATTCAAAGACCAAAAACCCCTTGAGTTCTCTCCAGTTTCGAATGTTTAAAAAAGTTGACTAGACCCCACCAATCAGCCTTGACCAACAGTGGTTGTGCCTTACTTGGAGTTCCACACAGGGGATGGTGAGAAGTAAGGGCACAGGGGCAGGGCCTTTCTCGGGGGAGGCACAACCCCCATGAGAAGTGGGAACCTCCTTATGACCACAAAGGTGGGGTTACTGAACTGGGGTGACATGGCCCTGTTTGGTTTGGTGGTTGTGTTTTTAAGTTTTCTATTGCTGTGTGACAAATCACCACAAACTTAGCAGCTTAAAACAAAACCCACTTATTAGCTCACATTCTATAGGTCAGCTATCCAGCAAGGCAGGGCTAGGTTCTCTGCTCAGGCTAAAGTCAAGGAGTTGGCTGCTGCATCTGGACCTTGGTCCTCTTCCAAGGTCATTCCTGCTATTGACAGAATTCAGTTCCTTGTGGTTGTAGGACTGAAGTTCCTGCTTCCTCGATGGCTGTGGAGGGTAGGGAATGCTCTCATCTGCTAGAGGCTGCTCTCAGTGCTCATGTGTGGAAGATAATGAATTCAGTACATGTTGAGTTGGAGAGGAAGACATCCAAATGGATGATAAAAATGACCAAATCATTAGTTAAGGCAGAAGTTTTCAATCAGGAGTGATTTGGCCCTGCAGGGAACGGTTGGCAATGTTTTAGACATCTTTGGTGTCACAGCAGAGGGGTACTGCCAGCATCTAGCAGATAGAGGCCAGAGATACAGCTAAACGCTCTACAGTGCACAGGACAGCACAGAATTATCCAGCCCAATACGCCAATAGTGAAGAGGTTGAGAAACCCTGAGTTTATGGTCAGTAGTTAAAGCCACAGGACTGAGGAGAGGGCCCGGAACAGAGCTCTGAGTGGAGGGCAGGCCAAGCCAGAGCCTGAGAAGGAGCCAGAGAAGAGGAGGTAAACCAAAGGACGGAGTTCAAAAGCAGGTAGAAAAAGGGGTGTTGATTCTCAAATGTGTCAGGAGCTGCTGAGAGTCAAGCAAAAGGAGTGACAGTGACCATTGGACTTAGGGTGACAGAGGCCACTAGAGACTATGCCTGAGCAGGTTCAGTGGAGCCGTGGGGGTGGACGCCCATCTGGGCTGCACAGGTGTGTTCTCCAGACAGAAGGACGCACCAACAGCCAACAGAGGCAACCCTTCCAGACACGGGACTGCTGAAGAGAGGCAAAGAGAGAGACTGACGTGATGAAGAAAGGACACCTCTCCCACGGTGACCAGAGGAAGGAAGACAGCTGTGGTGTGCTTGGAAGTTTGATGGAGGAAGGTTGGGGAGACCTACCCACAAAGTAGGCAGTGGGTCAGGTTTGAGAAGGAGAAGCAATGGGTCAGATGTTTGAGGGAGGGGACCAGTTCTGTTTAGGACTCCTGGGCAGGGCCAGGGACCCAGGGGAAGCTGGGGACTCTAAAGGCATAGCCTTTTCCCTCGTTATGTCTTCACCTGAGGTTTTTTGTTTGTTTGTTTGTTTGTTTTGGTGGGAGGGGAGGTGGTTTGTTTTTTCCTCTTGGAAAATTCTCATCAGAGTTCCATCCAAGACTGACTCAAATGTTAAAACATTTTTCCCCCAAATGACTGTGCTCCATCGCTTGATACTCATTTTATGAGTCCAATCTGTTGAAAAATGAGGAAATTATTACAGTAGAGACGGAAGGTGCACACTGGGCTCGGAAAGCAAGGAAAGGTGATTAAAATATGGGCATTCCTGCACAGCACAAGTTGTAATGACTTCTGTAAGGTGAAACTGAGGGAAATTTCCAGGAGGTTCATCTGATTTTCTTAGAAGTCCTGAAACTCACAAGTAGTAAAGAGTTACAATATTAACAGGAAAAAAGGCTGTTAATATTAAAAGGAATTTGGAAAGGACTATCATCTGTTTTTATTCTTTCACATTACAAGAGATGACCCAGGCTGTTCTTTAGAATTCAGTATCTTTGATTGTATTATGATGCAGTACAGATAACTGCAGATAAAATTGATTCTTCCTCCGTATCATTGTGTCACTCCTCCAAGACAAGTGTTTCCTACATTTGAAGCCTTGGGCACTCAAACCCCCCACAAGGAACAGCAGGTTTCTTCCAGGGGCCTCTGCAGGTCACACAGCAGCTGCTGGAACAAAGGGAAGGCGGGGCCTGGTCTTTGTGGATTCAGGCCTGGCTGGTAAGTCCGCCCACCCGGCTGTGTCTCCCATCACACTCTTTCTCCATCACCCCCATAGCTCGGGTTAAGGCAGAGCTGCATGCCTTCTGTGATGTCCCATCCTCATGAAGGGTGGTTTCTGGAAAGCTGCCCCCTAACCAGCAGCCATTTCAAAGTGTCAGGTGTGGAAAACTGCTGACTCTCAGCAAACTAAGTATGGCTACTATGGAGGGGAGGGGAGGGGAGGGGAGGGGAGGGGAGGGGTGTGTGTGCAGGGCTGATACCCAGTTTGCTGGTAATGAACCCATCCAAGTCATGCCTGCAATCATATTTGCTGATGGAAAGACACTGTCTTTAAGACACAGTCACCAAAAAGCTTGTCATATCTACAGAGATAGTGTGTGTTTAAAATTGTGAGGATGTACTGAAAATCTCTAAACTGACAGGCCAATGGTTCTGGCTGCTGTTGTTTTTTTTTTTTTTTTAACATCTTTATTGGAGTATAATTGCTTTACAATGGTGTGTTACTTTCTGCTGTATAACAAAGTGAATCAGCTATACATACACCTACATCCCTATATCTCCTCCCTCTTGTGTCTCCCTCCCACCCTCCCTATCCCACCCCTCTAGGTGGGCACAATGGCTGCTGTTTTTTGACAGAAGCAAGAAAAATCAGGGGCGTACTTCCCATCCCAAGTACTACTGTCCCCCTTCCCCCCAGAACTATCCCTGCAGTGATAGGGGGCGGGGGGGGGGTTCTGAAAGGTACTGGGATCCTCACAACCCACAAGCTTTTGACATCAATTGGAAATCTTTGGGAAGGGGGAGAGGGGAGGGCCGCTACAGGCCGGCTGAGAAGCTGACTTCGATGAACCAGTTCTGGCGGTTTCTTTCCTGACGTCGTCTGAGAGACCAGGGTCCCTGGTCTCTACCCTCTCAGAGCGCAAACAAACCCCCAGAACTGCCTATAGTTCGGAGACCACTTCCCAGGGGGCTGTTACTTCTAAGAGGAGAGGCCCACGTGGCAATAGAGGGACTCTTCCTTCTGCTACTTGTTAAATAGTTCCACAAATTGGTTGTTTTACATGAAATTCGAAATCACAACCTGAGAGGCCTAAGACCACACGGAGATTCACGGCTGACTCCAACCGTGCCGCTTATTTCCAGAGCCCGGGTCTTGCACTCCGTCTAATCCTCAGCCCCACCCACGCGCCTCCCCCTGCCCCCTCCCCACCTCCAAAAGTGCGGGGAGGGGGCGGCGTGGGACAGGTGGGTTGGAACTCTTGATTTCTAAATGAATTGGATGTAGTGGCTTTGACCTTGCACAGCCCCGGGATGCTGGGAAGGTCCCAGGGCGAGACCGATTTCTACCGGAAGGGTGCTAACCCCGCGGGCGCTGAACTTCGGGGGCCCGTCTCCTCATCTCTGAAGCTTGATCACCGCTTCTCCGCGCGAGGGCGAGGGGCCCCAGCTCGGAGTCCGGGAGGCGGCGCGGCTCTTCCCTGCTCCGCGCATGAGCCTCGGGCGCGGCCTGAAGCCGGGGGCGCCAGGGCCCGCCGGGTGGTGGCGGGCGCACCGCAGGGATGTCCCTGTTTTCACGGCGTCCAGGGAAACCCCGCAGAGGGTTTTGCCACTCACCGCGCCTTGTGCCCGAGGCCACTGCGCGGACTGGGCAGGCGGGGTCTCGGGCTCCCTGGATGACTGGGGCGTCCCGAGTTTCCAGCGTCTCCGCACTTACAGGGGTCCGGTCTGCCTTCGAGCTTATCGCGGGGGCTCCCGACGACTCCAGCGCCACCGTCCGCATCCGGCCAGGCCCTGCCCGGGCCCCTCGCCTTCTCCGCCGCGCACACTGGCCCTTCGCTGCTCACTCGGTGTCCCGAAAGACACAGCGAGTCCCCGGTGTCCGAGCAAGGGGGCCTCGCGCTGGACGGGGATCCCACTCCGAAATCTTGGGGGCCTGCACGAGACGTGGTACCTGCCGCAGGGTGCAGGGCAGCCAGGGCTGCGGGGCCCTGAAGGCCTGACGAGGCTGGGATCGGCGAGATCCCTGGGGACCCAGGGTGACAGTGGCAAAGATTCTGGCTCGAGATGGCGCAGACAGCACAGGGTCTGGGAATTACTGGAGCGTCTCGTCCAGAGCGCCTCGGGACCTGGGCGGGGCGGAAAGCTGACCCCTGGGCGGGGATGGAGACATCACTCCTCCAAAACTGTCGGGGAGGGGGCTCGCCGCCGACACTCACCTGGGGCTCGGGCCCCGACGGCATTTAAAGGGCGGAGGGCGGGGCCTGGCGGGCCGCACTGGGAGCTGCTGGCGGCCGCGCTGGATGGGGCGCCCATGAGCTTCGGCTCGGAGCCGCCCGCCCAGGCCCGGGAGCGGCTGGCCATGGCCGCGTACCGCGACGGCTCGGGGCCCTGCCCGGCCCCGCACGGCCAGGCCCGGGCGGTCGCGCACCCCGCGGGCTACGCGCGTGGCGACCTGGGCGCGGCGGGCGGAGGTGGCCCGCGCCTGTGGCTGAACGCGCCCGCTCTCAGCTCCGCGCCCTACGCGCCGGGCCCCGCGCCCGCGTCCCCCTACGGGGCCCCTGGCCCGCTCCTCGGGGCCCCGGGCGGCCTGGCGGGCGCCGACCTCGCGTGGCTGAGCCTGTCCGGCCAACAGGAGCTGCTGAGGCTGGTGCGGCCGCCCTACTCGTACTCGGCGCTCATCGCCATGGCCATTGAGAGCGCGCCGCTGCGGAGGCTGACGCTCAGCCAGATCTACCAGTACGTGGCCGGCAACTTCCCCTTCTACCAGCGCAGCAAGGCGGGCTGGCAGAACTCCATCCGCCACAACCTGTCGCTCAACGACTGCTTCCAGAAGGTACCCCGCGACGAGGACGACCCAGGTAACAGAAGCGCGCCGCCTCGCCCCGTCCAGGACTCCGCGGATTCCCGCAGCTGGCCTGCTGGCGCTCTAGGGACGGGGCGGCCTTGGACAGCCCGGTCCTCTTTGCACAGCTGAGGGTGCCGAGGCGGGAGGAGGGTGGGGAGGAGACACGTACTTGGCCGCAGACGGCTCGAGGACGCCAGCAGAGCCTGCGGCCCTGACTTGAGGTCTAGGGCAACAGGAGTCTCTAATTCTCGCGCGCTCCCGCTAAGGAAGAAGCAGGAGAGCTAGCCTGCCGGGGGACTTTTGGAGTGACTTCTCTGGGCCTGTGTCCTTTGCTGTAAAATGGGAAAGACGGTGGGCACCCGGAAGATTAAGGCAAATCAGATGCCGCTTTGGGAAGCCTTGGAGCCTGCAGAGAGGCCTGGCATGGTGGGCTCCACTCCACTGGCAAAGCGAGTGCCAGAGGAGAGCCGGTTCGGCTCTGCACCTCATAAGTCTCTCTGGCCTTGACTTTAGAGAGGCTCTGTATTTCCTGGGGGTCGCCCTTCCCTGGCCTTTTTGGGATGCCCATTCTGGGATGCCCACATTCTTCCCAGTCTGACTGTGGAGGCCTGATCCGGTACAAAGTGCCACCTCAAAATTTGGGGTGGGCGTGAGGGCTCTCGGAGGGGCCGGTGGGGGGATCTCCGTGAAGCTGACCTCCATTTCTCACGTTCTCACATCACCTCGGTCAAATCCTGGATTGTCTGATCTGGGCCCTTTTTTCTTCCGCAGGTAAAGGCAATTACTGGACCCTGGACCCAAACTGCGAGAAAATGTTCGACAACGGGAACTTCCGAAGGAAGAGGAAGAGGAGGGGGGAGGCGAGCGCGGCCGCCCCCTCGGGTGCCCGGAGCCCGGGAGGAGCCAAGGCGCCCGAGCTGGAGCCCCTGGGCGCCGCCTCCCCGGACCTGCGGCTCTCGTCGTCCCCTCCCGCGCCCGAGGCAGCCGCCTGCTTCTCCAGTTTCGCCTCGGCCATGGGCGCCCTGGCTGGAGGCCTCGGTACCTTTCCCGGGGGCCTGGCGGGCGACTTTTCTTTCGGGAGATCGACGACGGTCGCTGCCCACGGTACCCAGGACCCCGGCCCCGTGCTCGGCTTCGCCGCTGGCCATCAGACGGCGGCCACCGGCTTCCGCGTCGGTCACTTCGTCTACAGTCGGGAAGGGACCGAAGTTTGAAGGGAGGCCGGGGATTGTCCCGCGTGCGGTGTCCACAGGCGATGAGCTCAGCCCCACGTGTTCGCTCCGCAGGGGTCAGGGCAGCACAGGGAGCGCAGGGCCCCGGGTCGGGATGCAGGGAACCGAGCCGGCCTGTCGTGCACCCCTCACCCAGGCGACCATCCAGGTGGGGCGGGCGGGCGCTCCCCCTCCCCTGTGCTTCCAGTTGACCTGGACCTCGAACCCACGCTCCCAGGGGGTTCCGCCTTAAAGGGGCCACAGGCTGGCGCTCACCCCAGCTTTTCTGAGGGAAACCTGGCGCACCCCAAAGAGCCTTCTTATACGTGCTAGTGGGGACGCCCGGGCCCTTGTGGGGCGGGTTTTCTCCTCCTCCCCAGCCTGGCTCACCCGGCGCACAGGGCCTTTCCTTGGCGCTCCAGGGAGGCCCGAGGGGTTCCGGAGCAGCCCCGGGGGGCGGGCGGCTTCCCCCCACCGTCGGGGGGAGTGTGCAGCCAGCGAGGGACACCTGGGACGGTGGGGACCAGACGCGCGTACGAGGGACTTCCTGAGGGCTGGATGCGAGGAGGGCTGCGGATGAGCGGCCCTGGGGACACCAGCTCCTTCCCTGCCACTCAGCACCTGCCTCGCTGACCCTGTCGTAGCAGCAGGCGCCTCCGGGGGCCACCAGAGCCGCGCCGAGCGCGCTGGAGTCTCAGGGTGGGTTTAGGTTTGCCACCCAGCCACACTCACACGCCGGAGAAACCACTCTTGTTTTCCTCTCCCTTCGTGCCCCTCATCCCCCAAGTTGGTCCCCAGAGTCCCCACTCCTTGCGCGGAGCGGCTGCCTTCTGTGCAAATGTAAACCCCCCTCCCCAATTTGTATGATATTTACCCAGAAGGTTATCTTTGGAGCCAACAGCCATTGGGAGGAAAAATTCTGGCTTCGGGACCTCCCCGAGGTTCTGGAGGCCGGGGCCCGGGATCATTTGGTTCCTCCTGGAGCGGCTGTCGCCCCGCACCGACCTTCCCTGCGCTGGGGACGCGCAGGGAGGCGTCTTCCCTGGGGGAGAGCAGGGAGAGGACCCTGCGAACTTGGAGGAGGGCAGGGGATTTGGCGAGCCCAGCGGAGCAGGTGCCTCCAGGGCGCGAGTTTTAGAGGAAGCGGAAGGGCTTCGGGCAGGGCTAGAACAAGCCAAGAGTCGCGGTGGGGCTTCCCTGGTGGCGCAGTGGTTGAGAGTCTGCCTGCTAATGCAGGGGACACGGGTTCGAGCCCTGGTCTGGGAAGATCCCACATGCCACGGAGCAGCTGGGCCCGTGAGCCACAATTGCTGAGCCTGCGCGTCTGGAGCCTGTGCCCCGCGACGGGAGGGGCCGCGATAGAGAGAGGCCCGCGCACCGCGATGAAGAGCGGTCCCCGCACCGCGATGAAGAGTGGCCCCCGCTTGCCGCAACTGGAGAAAGCCCTCGCACGAACCGAAGACCCAACACAGCCAAAAATAAATAAATAAATAAATAAATAAATAAGAAAATCCTTTAAAAAAAAAAAAAAAAAAAGAGTCGCGGTGAATTTGGAGCCTGGGTCGTGAGGCACAAAGCTGCAGACCGGTCAGTATCGCCTCTCTCTGCTGCCAGGCTGTGGGAAGGCGAGCAGCGTCCTAGCTCTGTTGTGATACTATGTTGCCCAGCCAAACTTACAACCAACCCAAAATCTTTTTGGGGAAAACACTCCCCAAATGTAATACAATTTAAGAAAACCAGAAGAAGAAAATCATCACCTTACGAAAAGGAAGAATTTTCTCTCAGGCCCATTTAATAAACGACAAATGCTAAAAAATAAACACCAACATACTGTAACTTGAATCCCCTTGCTGTTCTATACATGTGAAGAATCCCCCACTATTTCCAACATTTTCAGTTTAGACTCTGCATCTGCAGGAAACTTGGAGTAAGGGAATTTTTAAAAATAAGTTTGACAACATTGGGAAAGTACAATGGACACTTTTACAATTAATAGAGCTTTCAGAAAATTGGCTGATAAATATGTATATAAACATTGTGTCTCATAGCTGCATGACTGCTAGAAATTGGTACGAAGCTGCTTTTTTTAATCTTCCAACAATGGTTTTTCTGACAAAATAGAGGGGGAAAAAGTTTCAAAAAGATTTTTCAACTTTTAGTTTGTTTGACTAAAAATCTATTTTTGATGTTTAAAAATGGTTCATCCATTCATACTTTATACCATTAATTGGTAATGGTATAACCAAATAGATGGAATCTTCATGAGAAAAGTAGAGTTTAAAGTAATTCTGGCAGTGCAGGGTATTTGGAAATCAGAAACCATCCCTTCTCCGTGACAGTCTATGTGTCTGGATGTATTTTTATAATGGAAGGGCAGGGACGGGGAGAGACCAAAATGCAGTTTCTGGGCCCTGGGGCAGTCAGCTTCAGAACCACTTTGTATTATCCCAAAGATATATTTTCCCAGAGGAAAGAAACTGCTGAAATCAAAATAAGCAAAAAGAACAAAGAAGCCTGTTACCGGTTTATAATTAAATATCTTCTTCGGGCCAGGACTCAGTGAATCTGGCCTTAGTTTCTAGAGCAGCCTGCACATGAGCAACTGAAGGACCAGCTCCTTTTGGTCAGATGGAGGAACTGCTGCCAGGAGGCCAGAAGAATCCTCTCCCCCAGGGCTCAGGGTCCCATCTCCACCCCTCTGTCTTTTTGGTCTTTGAAATAGCAAAATGTTGTGCTTTTGCATATCAAGGGTAGGTGCTGTAAGCTATGGCTTTTCTCTTGAGGAAAATTCCAAGTTGTTTTAAAACTAACTGCAAACCTTTACAAAAGGAGTGCCTTGGTAATATGTTATAAGCACACGATGTAGTGTCACTGAAATACTCAACTCTTCATTTGAATCAACATTTCAGTGGCACTGAATAGTTTCAAGTATAGAAATGATGTGTTTCCAACTTCAGAGGAGAAAGACAGAATTGTCAGGATACCAGGTTTTTAGGAATTTTTTCCATTGCCAAATAATAGTGGAAATTTTCAGGTGACTGAAAAACCAAAGAGCATAAAAATAAAGTAAATTATGATATTACCTCCCCTGGTAACAGTCATGGGATGAAGAGGTGCCCCAGGCAAAGAAGAACCATTTGTGATGAAATCCCAAATATGTGTTAAAAGTATTTTTTAAAGGGTAGTAACTAGAGTTTTAAAAAGTGAGCACTGGATTTCAAGGTAGGAATTCACATATGGATTCAACATTGAGTATGTCCACCTATGATGAACGCAAGTTTTGCATTTTGGCGATGCCGCCTTGGGCTATTCATGTTCAACTTTTAATCTTTAATTTCCTGAGTGTATCCATTGTAATCAAGTGGCATTTTTTAATTCAGGGAAATAACCTTACGGTAATTATTGTTAACTCTTCAGTGAAACAAGAGACTGAAGCTCATTGTGATTTTGCAGATAGAAAAGCTGAGTCAAAGGGTTAAGCGATCTCCAGAAGCTCATCTAATGAGAACTAAAAGGGCTCCTGATAGACACGCAACCTTGCTATGGCTCACACTCAGAAATGCATCTTCACGTGTACATATCCATTTGCTCGCGTGTGCACACACGCAAACACGCACACACACACATCATTGAGCCATGTCTTGACCAGGATCCTCAAGAAAAAAGCCATAGATGACGGCACAAACCCATGATACTCAAAGGCATAGTATATTCAAACAATACTGTGAGAATATCACATTTGCTGACTTCCCTGGTGGCTCAGTGGTTAAGAATCTGCCTGCCAATGCAGGGGACACGGATTCCAGCCCTGGTCTGAGAAGATCCCACATGCCGCGGAGCAACTAAGCCCGTGCACCACAACTACTGAGCCTGCGCTCTAGAGCCCGCGAGCCACAACTACTGAAGCCCGCAGGCCCCAACTACTGAAGCCCGTGTGCCTAGAGCCCGTGCTCCGCAACAAAAGAAGCCACCGCAATGAGAAGCCCATGCACCGCAACGAAGAGTAGCCCCTGCTCACCGCAACTAGAGAAAGCCCGCACGCAGCAACAAAGACCCAGAGCAGCCAAAAATAAAACAGTATCACATTTGCATTGAGGATTTGACTTCAGATGGAGAGGAACATGTGCAACCATCGTAGAATGTAGTAGGGGTGGAGTCACACATCCTAATAAAATGCGATGTGTTCAGTAAATCTTTCGAGTGTCAACTCTGTACCTGGCTTTGTATTAAGCCCGGCAGTGAATCCCCTGGGCCGTTGCTGCCCTCCCAAAGCCTCCTTCCAGTGAGAGAGGCAGAGATCAAGGAGCAGTTATAGGCTGGACTGTGGCTATTTGGTTCCAAAACAATGACTTTATGATCAAGTCCGTAAGCCATCTCATTTGTAAACACACAATTACCCCATTGCTGTGTTTCCTACACTCCGAAAACTTGGGAGTGTTTGTTTGCTTTCTCAGCTTTGTAACTTCATTGTGATTTAGGCCAGGTGTTGAACACTGCCCTGGCCTGGAACAAGTGTGATCTGCTCGCTTCTCCACAGCGTCATTTAGGAACTTTAACATAAAGCCTGTCCTCTTATTAGAAGATCTATTAACTGATGGTCACAAGAGATGGCGACTCATGGGACCAGAGCTGGCCTTTCCCCAAGGTTCCTGGGCATGGATTCCTTTGGTGCATCCCTGCATCCATTTGTTGAAGTTTTGGGAACGCTTTCTCTTTTAATCTAATGTAAAATTTGCTAAATAACATTCCTCAAGGCTACTTGCCCAGCACCTGCAGTAAACTGACTACTCTCTTTGGTAAACTCCCATCAGGGGCTGGACACAAAGAATGTGAAATAGTCTTAGTTTCATTCAGTTCGCAGAGGGTAAATGAATAGTATATTAAATTAGATTTCCACCAAAAAAAAAAAAAAATCAGAGTTATATCCCTTCTTTAACATGAGGCTAATTGAACTGATAAGTCTTTGAGGTTCTCTCTACCCCCAAGAATCACCCATTCATTCATTCGACACTGATTGAACATCAAGGTGACAAGGACTCTGTTAAATGCTTAATGGACATCATCTATTTAAGCCCTCACAACCAGTCAGGGAGGCAAGTATTATTATCCCCATTTTACTGATGCAGAAACTGAGGCTCAGACAGATTAAGTGGCTTGTTTCCTGGAGGCCACAGAGAATTCAGAGCTGTGTCAGCAAGAACCTACCTACCACCCACCCCTGACTTCCTTGCCTCCCACTTCATCCTTCAGATCTGAGGGAGATCTCACTTTTCAGGAATCCTTCCCTGGCATCCAAGTCCAAGTTAGGTGCCCCTCTGCTCTGCTCCTGCAGCTCCTGGATGGACTGCCTCATCAGTCTCCCCCAGAAGGCCCTGTCATCACCTCCATCCTCTCCTGGGGTCTATGTGGGGAGGAGTTGCCTACTTTATTTCACAGGAACATCCCCAGTGCCAGGCATATTGTAGACACAATATTGTAGGGGTGGGGGGGTAGCAGTTGAATGAATGAATGAATGAGAGTGTGAGTGGGCAGAGTTGTACCCTAAGCTTTCCATACACTCTCCCTCCCTTCATAGCCCCCCTAGTCTCCTATGACAGGCCTGATTCCTCCATGAATAGAGCTAGAGCTTCAGCTGGACTCTGCAGATACAAAAATGAATGAGACACAGCCTTGGAGACCCCTGCCGGGCAGAGTGCCCTGTGCTGGAGTGCTGTGTGCTGAGGACTGTGGAGCAACGTGTAGGAAAAGCCAGAGGCGTGATGGGAGATGAGGCCAATAAGGTCTGGTTAGTTTCTCACTTTGAACACGAAAGCAATCATAATACCAACAACGTCACAGAGAATCCAGGCTGACACCTCCATGGCCACACCTTGATGAGAGGTTAGCTATGTATACATGTTTATCGGAGGGATGAGTCTTTATTTGCCAGTGATGCCTGGGCCCTTCCAGAATACCTTTCCCTGTCACCTCTGCTCTCCCCAGACCTACATCCTTGTCCAGAATGAGGCTCAGCTTCCAAGAAGGCAGGAAGAATTTAAGGACAAGATTTGGGTCATGCTTCGGTGTTCATCCCACAGGACCTGGACTAAAAGATGGGGAGCGGCAGAGTGCGTGTACAATTGATAATTTTGACTGCACCTTCTAGAAGTGTTCAGGTGTCTGCCTGGCTCGGGGCCCCTGATCTGTCTCAGCAATCCATCACCTGTGGCCGCTCCTCACTCCTGCACGCACTGGCGGTTTGCCTCTGCCTAAGGGGAACATTAACTTCTGCACCTGAACCAAACGACGCCCTTTGACTGGACCTCGATTTGCTGGGCTGGGAACACTTTAGTCCTAGAAGCCTAAGGGCAGGTCGGTTTAGGGGAAGATGGACTTTCTTGAGTAAGTAGAATTAATACTTTAATGAAAGGTTTCTGTTTCAGGATTCTTGAAAAGTTGGAGCTTAATTCTTTATGCTCTTTTGGAATCCTGAGTGGAACAAGATGGCCTTGCTGCTTTATTTACTTTGGTTTGTTTGATTTATTATTTTTAAATTTCTGTTAAGAAGAATAAATCACATCATATATTTTAATTGAGGAAAATTAAAAGGAATTTGGCATATTACTTAAACCCTGCATGCTACTTACATGCAACGTAAGAAAGAAATTATAAGGGAAGGAAAGAAGAAAACTTTTAAAGACTCATTTGTAATGCAATTCTTAAGAGATATATTGCCCTTAAACTTTTTTTCCATTCATTATCGCTTTAATTTTTCTACAACACCCTAGTTAGGATATATAATATATAAAAGATATGTAAGAAACGTAATATATATAAGAATCTACAATAATAATATTTCTTCATTAGCAAGAATTGTTTTTAATCCCTGGCAGGAATGTTTCTTCATTTTCTGGGTTTGAATGTATAATTCTGTTAGTACACATATCATATTAATG
This sequence comes from Balaenoptera acutorostrata, assembly GCF_949987535.1. Taxonomy (NCBI): domain Eukaryota; kingdom Metazoa; phylum Chordata; class Mammalia; order Artiodactyla; family Balaenopteridae; genus Balaenoptera; species Balaenoptera acutorostrata. Next base: position 4,820,170 of record NC_080079.1, on the reverse strand, counting down.
CATTCATTGCAGGCACAGAATTAAAATGAGATTTATAACAGGAAAAAGTCACATATTTTCAAGTAACTAGTAAGATGGATGTTTCTGAATTCTTCTGACCTCTCAGGAGGAACCGCTCTCCGGCTCAGATTTCACCTGGGCTCTTTCATACTGCAACCCCATGGCTCCCTTTGGGGCATCCACAGTAAAAAAAGACTTTTAGCATAACTGGGTGTAGAATGACAAGAGCCGATGCTGAGACGCATGCCCTGTTCACCATCCACTGGAACAGGCTTTCATAAATCCAGACACGATGCTGTGGGCTTTGTGAAGTGGAGATGTTCAGTTTAGAGATAATCGAATCAACGTCTTCAAACATGCTACAGAGTAAGTGACAGTGTCAAGAGAGAGCAAAATTGCAGAGCTGGGGTTTTGACTGTAGGAACACAGATCCCTGCAGTTGAAAGGAATCTCGCTAAGATGCACCGGGCAGGCCTGGGTCATCAAGGATGTTGCCCTGGTACTGAGTGCTCACTGTCTGCAGAGGCTTTAAAGACATGACTTCTACTAAAAGCTACTAGGCAAGGAAGGTGGTATTAACTTAGCTTTACAAACGAGAAAATTAGGCTCAAAGAGTTTAAGTGACTCACCCAAGGTGGGTAGGGCGGTGGGGACCAAAGATTAAAGCTAAACTAGTCTGACTCCAAAGTCACTGGTTTTCCTACTTTCCGCACTGCCTTTCCTGTAACTAATGGGGGGGGCGGGGAGCGGCAGAGAAACACCACATTCTCTGTCCTCAAATTCTGCTCTAGAGATGTTAATCCATGGTGCCCCATTCCCAGGAAAGCTCAGACACAGGATGGAAACATCACTAACTTTGGACTTTATTATATAAAAAAACATAATTCAATGGGTATGATTTTAAAAAATAGAAACACGACTGTTATTTATTATAAAATAAAATTTAGTACTATAATTTTAGAAATTAAGGGCAATCTTTAAATGAACAGAAATACAATCTATAGGCTCCAAACTGAAAAGAGGGCACAAAAAATTACAGCCAGGAAATTTCAAATGATCATATCTGGCCCACCACCTGTTTCTGTATGACCCACGAACTAAGAGTGCTTTCACATTGTTTAATGGTTTAAAGAGAACATAAGAGAAGAATATTTCGTGACATGTAAAAATTACATGAAATTAAAATTTCAATGCCTGTAAATATAGATTTACTGAACACACCCTGCACATTCACTTCCGTGCTGTCCACAGCGCTCTGGTGCTGCATCAGAGACCACAGCTGCATTAGAGACCAACGTGCTCTCACGGCTACACACACTGCAGATCCCAGTGACAGACAGAGCCCTGCATCTTAAGGACCATGTATGTGGATGTTCCAAGACTTTTTTTATATTACCAATACATACCCACTATATCAAAACAAGAAAAGAAAAAAAAAATGGACTTCAAATGTTGCAATTTTAAGACACAGTAGAGGGTGGATTATTCTGTTATGGAGTTAGACGGCCAGGCACTGTGTTTATCAGGCAATGACACCATACATGTGCTAAAGAATACACTCTAATCACCATTACCAGACTAAGCCTTTCCTTTCCATTCAGTACAGTGATGGTCAGAAAAATTAGAAAATAGCTGTCTATTTTCTAACCAAGCTATCTCACCACAGCAGAATTTCTCCACAAAAATTAGGAAATGAAAATGAAGCTGCAACCAGACAAAGTAAGGTTCTGGGTAAGAAAAACTGTTTATTCATTAAATCAGGTTTGATAGCAGCAGTTGAAGAAATGTGCTCAGAAAATATCCGGAAAAAGTAAACTTGTTTAAGACTATTAGCTTTTGTCCTCAATTTTGTTCTATTGTAATTATGTGTTATAAGTTGAATGTCATCAATAAAAATTTTGTGGAAATCTCTTTTTTCTCTCTTGTTATATAAGTATCACAAAATATCCTCAATTTTGACCCTTGGTCCACAAGGCTTAAAATGTTTACCATCTGCCCTTTACAGAAAAAAGTTGTCAACATTTATCAGACAACAGAAAGGTGAGTGGGAAAAAATAGTTAAGAGTAAACACAAAATAAGATGGTAGAAATAAGCCCAAATGCATAATTAATCATAATAAATGTAAATGATGAAACTGCTCTAATAAAAACAGTGGACTGGATTTATGTATTTTTAATCTAACTATAAGCAGCTGATAAGAAATATACCTGGAATTAAACCTCAAGGAAAATTGAAAGTGAAGAGATATAAAAAGAAATAACAGGCCCATTCTAACAAAAAGAAAGCTGGTATGGTATAGCAACACTAATAAAAAATAAAATTTAGGGCTTCCCTGGTGGCTCAGTGGTTGAGAGTCTGCCTGCCGGTGCGGGGGACGCAGGTTCAAGCCCTGGTCTGGGAGGATCCCACATGCCGCAGAGCAGCTGGGCCCGTGAGCCACAATTGCTGAGCCTGCGCGTCTGGAGCCTGTGCTCCACAAGAGAGGCTATGATAGTGAGAGGCCCACGCACCGCGATGAAGAGAGGCCCCCACTTGCCACAACTGGAGAAGGCCCTCGCACAGAAACGAAGACCCAACACAGCCAAAACTAAATAAATAAATAAATAAAAATAAAATTTAAGTGAACATACATGGATATGAATAAAGAAGAAAACTACACAATAATAAAAGAAATTGACCATCAAGAAGATATAAAGAATATATATAACCAACAGTATTTTCTCACAATTCAGTAAAGAAAAGCTGACAGAAAGACACACATTTAACAAATCCACAGAGTAGGGGATTTGGACCCACTTCTATCTACATCAAGCAGACAAAAAAAAAAAAAACAATCAGTAATGCTGTGGACTTGAATATCAAAATTGCCCAACTTGATATAACAGAGATAGTTAGAACCATATGCTAAAATGATATTAATACATATTTCTTACAGTTTTTATTTTGTAAAGTAACCACAGACTAGGTCACAAAGGTAAATCTCAACAATGATGGAAGGACTTTGTCACATAGACCATGTTTTCTGACTACAGTGCAATAAAAGATCTTTTAAAATGTCTGGATACCAAAATAAATTCTTAAAATTCTTAAATTCTTAAACATGTCATGGGGTAAAGAGAGAATTGAAATGAACAATTGTAAAAGTGCTTAAAAGTTGGCTGTTAGAGGGAAACATTTAGCATTACATTTATTTAATCAATGTATTTAGGAAAAACAAAGGATATAAAAAATAATTGAGTTTTGTGTTCAATACAAATAACTAGAAGAGATAAATCGTTTAAAAAAAAAAGGAAGGAAATTGTAACTATAAAAATAGATGAGTGAAATGGAAGACAAAACAATACAGACAATCAAAAAAATCAAGCATTGTTTCTTCAAAAATGAAAAGCAGGCAAAATTTAGAAAGACAGATCAAGAAGAAAAGAAAAAGGAATCAGTAAGCCATTATCAGGAAAAAAGGGCGTCTTCAGCCCCTACCACCCTCTTACCCCTGAAATGCTCCTTTGTGACCGGAGGGAAGGAGGTAAGAAAGATTGCAGTTACCACATGGAGAGGAGGGGGAGATTCCATGTGAGGTTCTACTTTCTCTGGGAAGCAAAAGGTGAAGTTACCTGTTGAGAGGTAAAAGTTAAGTAAGGACGGAGTGAAGGAGGAGTTAAGGAAAGAGAAAGGGAGTCTTAAGAAGAGAAGATGCAGAAGAATATAGTGGTGAACAACAAAAGGAGAAGACTAAATGTCCCTAAAAGTTTTGGGGACCATCACTAAGGTTCCAGATGAAGGTAGGGACAGGTTCCTTACTCAGGTCTCAATTCTGATATCAAGCAGAGGGTCAGAAGCTTTGAGGCACCACCTAAAAAATAAAAACCTGTGATGAGTATCTTCAAATAATTGTTTCCAACTAAAACCTTGAAGTTGTATTGGTTTAAAAAGTATTTTAAAATTCAAGACTTTTAGAGCTAAATGACCCTTTGAGATCATTATTCCAGGGATGGCTAATAACATTGCACTTGTCTCTCCATTCCTTACTCTCAGGGCAGACATTAATAATCAATCACTGGATTCTTATCCACTCCATCTTCAGTTATCTTCAGAATCTTTCTCATTTTTGTCCTTCAGGAGGCCATTGCCTGTCTCTCAGTGTTCATACGTGGAATTAAATCTGCTTCCAGCCATGATAACATAAATGAAGATTGAAAGAGCTCAAATAATTTGTTCAAAACAGGTCTTCCAGTTAATGGCAGAGTTATGCATAGATTCTGTTTCTCAACTCAGTCAACCATGCTAATGTACTGTGGAAAAGGTAGCAGACATCTCTATATTTCAATAATAACTGTATGGGATTTTTTTGCTTTGGTGTCTTTTAATATTATCTCTTTTACTTTGTTTATTTTTGCAGTTTGAATAAGATATGTCTAGGTGGGAGATTTTTGAGTAATTATCCTACTTGGTATCCTCTGAGCTTCCCAAATCTGCGGTTTGGTGTCTGTCATTAATTTTGGAAAATTTTCAGCCATTATTACTTCAAATATTTCTTCTGCTCTTTTCTATCTTTCTTCTCCTCTGATATTTCAATTACTTGTGTGTTATGCATTTGCAATTCTTGGATGTTCTGTATTCTGTTTTATTTTGTTGTGTTTTAATTATTTTATCTCTGTGCATTTCAGTTTGGAAATTTTCTACTGATTTATCTTTAAGTTCACTGAGTCTTTCCATGGCCAGTCTGCTGATAAGCCAATCAAAGACATTCTTCATTTCCGTTGTAGTGTTTTTGATTTCCAGCATTTCCTTTGAATTTTTTTCTTGGTTTTCATCACTTTGCTTCCATTACCCATCTTTTATTATTATTATTATTATTTTATTTATTTTATTTTTGGCTGTGTTGGGTCTTCATTGCTGCATGCGAGCTTTCTCTAGTTGCAGAGAGCGGGGGCTACTCTTCATTGAGGTGCTTGGGCTTCTCATTGAAGTGGCTTCTCTTGTTGCAGAGCACGGGCTCTAGGCACAGGGGCTTCAGTAATGTGGCACGCGGGCTCAGTAGTTGTGGCTCGCAGGCTCTAGCGCTCCGGCTCAGTAGTTGTGGCACATGGGCTTAGTTGCTCCGCAGCATGTGGGATCTTCCCGGACCAGGGCTCAAACCCATGTCCCCTGCATTAGCAGGTGGATTTTTAACCACTGTGCCCCCAGGGAAGTCCCTACCCATCTGTTTTTGTATGTTGTCTATATTTTTCATTAAAGTCCTTCACATATTATTCATAACTATTTTAAATCACCTATCTGATAATTCCAACATCTGTGTCATATTTGAGACTTGTTCTGATGCTTGCTTTGTCTCCTCAGACTGTGTTTTTTCTTGCCTTTTAGCATACCTGGTCATTTTTTGCAGAAAGCTAAACATGATGGATTGGGTAAACTGGCCTTTATTGTGAGGTTGTGTGTTAATCTGGCTAGAGGTTGGGCTGCATTTAATATTTGCAGTAGGTGCCAGAAGCTTCAAATTTCTCTGTTGTCCTTGTTTTTGTCTCTCCTTTTGGCTTTGGGCTTCCTGAAGTCCTCTTCTTTAGAAACCTGAAGCCTGTAGTTCTTTCATCTCTAGTCCACCGTGTGGGGGAAGGGAAGCATTCTGTTACTTTGTGATTCCATCTCAGTCTCTGAGTGTGTCTGTGTCCTTGGGCTGTGACCTTCACAGGTGTTTCTTAGTGCCCCCTCACTTTTCTTCAGCATGAATACCAGAGGGTGGTAGAGTCAGAGAAATGCTCTTCCCCAAGGGAAGCAAGGCTTTGGTAAAATTCATTTTCCCTGTAAAGTAGGCTTTTGTTATGGAGAACACCCTGGGTGTATTTCCCAATGGTTATCCTTTCCCTTTTCCTGACTTTCAAGGGGTTTTCTTGGCTCCTTATCATGATAACTTAGAGGGATCCCTGGAAACAAAACCCAGGAAAGTCTAGGGGAACCCTAAGACTGTGATCCCCCTGAGGGCTTTTCACTCTCACTGTTGTCTGCATTCAGCCTTGAGCAATTTATCAAATTCCCCCCGTAAGTGTGTCTAACAGTTTATAGCTCCAGTGGCTTCTGCCCCAGGTAAGCAGATCTCGGCTGGGACTCTAGGTTTGTCTTTCTTTCTAGATCTTAGGGTGGCAGTTTGTTCTCTGATGGTTTCAAGAAAAGTCATTGGTCTTTGGTTGGTTCAGCTTTTTCTTGTTGTGAAGATGGGAGTGATGACTGACAAGCTCTTTTCATGTCAGAGCTGAAATTAGAAGCCCTCTTCATACCTTTTTCAAAGATTATTGAATGCCTACTATGTGCCTGGTCATGAGGTGGTGAACAAAAGAAACAAAAATCCCTGCTTTGTTGAGCTGACTGATGCCCAGATGGCTGTGGAGTCCTAAATCATTTCCAGCCTCACCTTCTCCCTTCAATCACAGACCCGCATCTCTAGCTATTAGGAGGATGTCACATCAGCCTTTCAAATTCCACATTGCCAACCTGGACCTCGGTGCCTCCCCACCACGCCAACTGCTAGCCTTGTATTCACCATGGTCCATTGAGACACCAGACCACGCCCTCACCACACCCCTCTATTTCATCAGTAAACCTCATTCTTAGATAACTCTTAACTCAGAGGCTTTCGCTCCATCCTTACTGCCACAACTTTGGCTTAGGTTTCTACCATCTCTGTTTAGGGTGTTCCAATGGTCTCCTGACTTCAATGGTCTCCAATCCTTTGTCTATGGTCCCACCATTCTTAAAATACCATGAGTGTCAGATAAAGTCCGAATTCCTTATCATTTGGACCTCATCGCAAGGTCCTTTACCATCTGGCCCTACAACATTTCCATTCTCTTCCACCATAACTCCTATCACTCATCCCCACCGAGTATGCCAGGGCCAGTCCCTCCCCCCCGCCAAGTGCCCTTTCTCTCTCCCCATCTCCCACCACATCCCGAATACTCCTTGAAGATCTTACCTCAGTTCCCAGACAGAATGAATCAGCTCTCTACCCACGTTTACACCCCCCCACACACACACATATACACACACACACACACTTTCTGTGACATCTGACACTCTGTCTCAGTCCATTTCAGCTGCTATCACAAAATACCACACACAGGGTAGCTTATAAACAACAGAAATTTCTTTCTCAGAGTTCTGGAAGCTTCAAGTCCAAGAACAGGGTGCCAGCAGATTTAGCATCTGGTGAGGACCCATTTCCTGATAACCTTCCATGCAGGAGGGGCGGGCGAGGGGGCTCTGTGGGTTCAAGAGAACCGGTCCCGTTCATTGAGGGTTCTACCCTCAATGACCGAAGCACCTCCTAAAGGCCCCACCTCCTACTACCCTTGCTTTGGGCAGTAGGATTTCAACATATAAATAATGGGGGAGACACAGACATTCAGACCACAGCACACCCTAAGACGTGATTATTCGTATATTTTTTTCCCCACTAAAAAAAATGTGACTCTTTTTTTTTGAGAACATGAATCCCTTATTTTCCTCTTGCTGTCAGAAGTTGGCGGTATACCGCAAGCAAAAAATATTAGCTCCCACACTAAGCACCAATATGAAAATTGAAATTTTTAATTGAAAATGGGATTTTATTGCACAGAAACAATGCTTGCTATTATAAGATGGAAAGATCTGCACTTATCACTGACTTTTATCTTCATCCTGGCCTGGAGGTTACCTGGCTGATTTCTAGGTTTGCCTTTGCCCACTTGACACTCTTATTATCATGGCCTCAGAGAAATACACTGAGAAAACAGTTGATTGTTGTATTAACCAATAATACAACTTGGGAAAAATAAGCAGAATCCCATGCATCTTCAAACATTCCTTTGTCTCATTTTGCATGTTTTTATTTTTTGAGTAAATTATCAGACTTAAATGTAGAAGACTCAACATGAAGGAAAGCTGTGTGTTCACTGAGAAAGGGAAAAGGAAGATAAACAAACTCTCCATTAATGTGTTTTAAAGTCTAGTCAGACTTGCCTCATAAAACAATAGAGAGCAGCTTCTGGTTAATTACGCTGGAGTCAAGCTCTTTTTTAAATAGTTGAGAGGGGGAAAATACCAGGCAGGTTAATTACTTTGGGACTGAATTGATGTTATATTGGAGGGGCTTGAATAAAGTTTATCAAAATTACGAACAGATCTACGTATTTATTTTCTCAGCAAACTTTGAGTGCTTGGTATATACTTGGGACTCTGCAAAAGCAGCCTGCAGGAGCATCAGAAAAAGTAGTTAAGTAAACCAAGGAGGCCAGTGAAATGGGGAGAGGGGTTGTTGCCATCTCCACAGCAGCATGTGGTCCAGCAAAGACTTCATAGGGAGGGAGCCTCGTCGTGAACCCTGGAAGGTGGAGTGGAGATTCGCCACGTGAGCAGAGTGGCAGGCACCCCTGGTAGCAGAAACCAGGTGAGCAAAGACTTAAGGGTCTTGAAACAGCAGTTAGATATGGGGGGAATGTGAGGGTAAACGTGTGACCCATATTCCTGAGGTTCCATCAGTTGAGTAGGGGACCATGGCTGTGAAATATGGGATGGCTCTAGCCACAGACCTGATATGGAAAAGAGCTGGAAATCAAGTTCAGTGGCACTGATGCTGGGAGAAGAATCCAGATTAACCTCTCAGGAGACCTTCCCAGGGAAAGGGCTTATGGAGCTAGAATTTTATTCTTTGTGAGCCTTGGTTCATGTGTCTTTGCTGACCCATCTCCGTATCTTCTCTGCCTCTGCCAAACACCTGGGCTTCCCCCAGTATTGAGCATCTGGTCATTCCAGGCCCAGAACTAGGTGTTTCCACTGAACAAGCCTGTTCCCAGCAACATGACAGCATTTCTGGCAAAGAGGATCTCCAACCACTATCATTTATATACATATATATATATATATATATATATATATATATATATATTTTTTTTTTTTTTTACTATTTTATTTTTTAATTTATTTTTCCATCTCTTTTTATCATTAATATTTTTATTTTACTCCAGTTCCATCAGGTCTAGGCAGTTTTCACAGGTGTGTTTATTCTGTCCAGAGACTGACACTCAAATTCTATATGAATGATGAGCCAGCAGTCAGGCACTGGATAAATCTTGCTCTGTTTCCTTTTGCAAGGGATACATCTCACCATTCAGGCCATAGCGGGCATTACCATGACCCAGATTTAGCCAAGCTTAAGCATTGAATATCAGCAGAAGTAATTCAGAGCTGATGGTGCAACACAGCTTCTAAAGGTGATACTTGATAGGCAAAATTTTTTCCTAAATGCCCCCTACTGGCTTCAGATATTTAACTGAAAATAATCATAATATTGAACGTAAAGCTTCTACAAGTTTACAGTGAAAAATCTGATCAGATTACATATATGATCTAGTTTTATTGTTCTCTTGAATCGGAAGGGATAAAATGTAATAAAAATGAAAAGATTTTTAAAAACTATTTCTCCCGATGTCATTTCTCTGAAGAATATCCTCCGCTTTAACTTACAGATAAATTGATAAACAGTGGAAATAAAAAAGTCTATAACTACGAAAACCTCTTTAAACTGAATTTAATGTGAAATACTTAAGGTAGCTCTATGCAGCTATGCTGGCTGATGCCAGCCTTCCTGATCCTTTTGCTTATCTCAGAAGTGGTGCAGGTACCCAGATGCCCAATCCAATGATGATGTCATGTGCTGCTGATAGGTTTAGAAGTGGAGTTGGGGGAGGGGGCCCTCAGGTTGGGGGAGGGGGCCCTCAGGTTGCAGCTTGCGTCTCTCTTCCCTCTAACCCAACTTTCCTCCATCAGAGAAACCTCCAAAAAATTTTTTCAGAATGTCTCTCCTTCATCTCTCTTCCCAACTGGAGGCTCTGTTGATCACAGGCTCACTGCTTCAACCTCACTGAAGTTTATAAATAGGAGTAATTCCTTCTAACAGTGGAACTGAAAACAGTGTTTTCTGTAAGAACTCAGGTCCACCACCTACAGGGACTACAGGGTGAAATTACAAGAGGGTCCCACTGCATCTGGTTATCCCCATTGGCCATTAAATTTGTCTCTCTAGTTAGGGTCTTTGTTTTTCCAGAAAGACCACAAGTGGTCCTCTAATCAGTGTAGAATGTGAAAGGGTATTGAGTTTGTCCTTCTCCTATGACCCAGTTCAGCATCATATTGACAATCCCATAATTTGGGGGAAAATACATTTGTGAAAAGCATAATCAAAGGTTCAGCTGAATCATATGCACGTTTCTGCACATTTCACCGACAAATGTATAACTGAAAAAAAGTAAGATCCAGAAGTCTACACGTTCTTATCCATTGTAAATCTGTCTGATTCTTTAAAAGTTTTACACAATAGAAACACAAAACTGGGACAAGTGTGTTAATGACCTCTTAGTATCTTTCCAACCTCATCAAAAACCAGTTTGGCACAAAGTTCCTTGTTTGAGAGAAAGGAAAATTTGTCATTATTCTCCCTTGAATCATTACTATCGCTCACAAATGAATGTGAGTCATTCTCATCAAGTAGCTCTTGTCTCCCTGGCTTGGGCTTGTTAGCGACTCCCTCCAGCACTCAGGACAGAGGCTGCTGTTGGCATGAGATGGTACAAGAAAGGGAAGATTCATTCGCACAGTTGCCTTACTTACCAGGCACAAACGGATGGGCAGGTAGCCAAGTTCATCAAGGTGACTAAGATGCCAACTGAAATTAGGTGGGTTCTCTGCCCCACCAATCACTCCTCTTCCCAATGCGTGCTTCAAAGTGTGGCTGAGGTGGGTTTCCCCAAACAGACATCCAGAAAACTGTGGAACGTTCCATTAGGAGAGGCAGTAATAAATAAGCCTTTCCAGCTTCCAGCACCAGGGCCTTTGGGAAGCTGCCTTCCCATCAAACCATCATTCCATCTCCTCCTATAGCACTGTCTTCCTAAAACTAAGGATTAACCGCATCTTGTTCTTTCTTACGTTATGGTCACTTTGCCTATCTGTCTCCCTAACCGGACAGTCAACTCCCTGTAGACAGAGTAGGCTGATTACTCTTCAGGCCCCTAAGACCCAGATTTGGGGCACATTGATGGACTCTCAGTAAACACAGGACAAGGGTTTGGGCACTTTTTTGTCTGTTTGCAGAACCTTGCTTTCCATCACTAAGGCAATAGGGGAGCGTGAAAGTTTGATTCGTCTCTGGAAGGTCCCACGGGCTGTGGGAAGGGTCCCAGGCTGATCTCAAAGCCCCTCTCTCCACTCTCCAAGCAATTCTCCTATAAGGAGAGGGCTTAGGCTCACCTCCTAGTCATTTTCTCTGGCCTCTAACTGGCCTAAGAGGGGCTGGCAAGCTCCAAGGTCAGTCCAAGCTCCATCCTCTCTCTCCTGCATTCCTCCACCGCCTCCCTCTGGACCACATTCCCTGGGGCTCCCTCCATCCACCCACTTCTGCAGCCCTAGGCTGATGACTCCTGGCCTCTTGGCTTCACACCTTTCAGTAACTCCTTCTTCCTTTTAAACCCACACGGCTGAACACCCTACAAGGCTCCTTAGGCCACACTGACACCCTCAGGCTATTGAGTGCAGCCATACAGGGCCTTACTCTTTCCTTTTCTCTCCTGCCTCACCAACTTTGCACAAACAGCTTTTTCGGCCTCAGTCCTCCTCCCGGTGTGCCCACTGCAGTCATCCTCACAACCTCTATCCTCCCCACACAGGCGGTGTCCCTCCTCCAGGAAGGCTCTCTGGGTTTGGCCTTTGAGTCTTTGTTTTCACAACCCTCTTACTTCCTCTCATAGATGACTCATCGCTCTCCATCACTCTTTGAGGGTGGGGCTGTGTTTGCATTTTGCATCACAATATCACCTTGAAATATCACCAGGAGCCAAATCCAGTCCACTGCCTGTTTTTGTATGGCCCTGAGCTAGGAATTGCTTTTAAGTTTCTAGAGCATCAGAAACAAAGCCAAACAAACAAACAAAAAACAAAGAAGAATATGTGACAGAGACTGTGTGTGGCTTGCAAAGCCTGGAGCCCTGGCAGGAATGCAGCCTGGCACACAGTAGGTGGTCAGAAAACATTTGCTTGAGGGATGAGTATTCAGAGTTGAAGGCACGTGGGCTGTGCTGTCTGAGGGAGGTGCTCTCTATAACCCGTCAGCAGACGGGCACAGATAGAGCTTCACGTTCTGGGAGTGACAGTTGGAAACTTCAGAAAACTGTTCTGACACAGTATCTAGGGGATGGAAGCAAGACAGCATTCTGGTACGTTTGCATCAGAAACTTCCAGAGGCATTTTAAATACAGGTAGCTGGGGATGGGTGCATTTTTTCCTCGCCAGCAAGTTCCCAGGGTACAGTCCCATTTTCAGAGTAACAAAGGGAGAAGAGATAAAAGCCAAGTGTGTTTACTTCCAATGTAATCCAATAATCACAGGCATCTTTTATGAACTATTGCTATATACCCTGTTATCCTGGAACAAACACTTTAATGACTTCATACTGTTTTTCTAGAACATGTTTTACCAACTTCAGAGTTAACATAAGCCTTTGCTTGAAAGGTTATATTCCTAAGAAATTAAAACAGGCTCTGTAGTAAAATAATTTGACATTTCAGGGAGTCATTCCTTCTGTACGTTGAATGTCAAGGAACACAGAAGAGAATCTCTAATTAATGGTAAAGAACAAAGTACAGTCAAGTCTATTCTTACTTAAGTCCATGGCTTCAACCTGGTTAGCCAGATAAACAGCTTTCTGCGTTTAGCCCACTGAGTAATAAATATTCTGTGTCCTTGTCTATTTTCTCTTACGGAAAGAGACAATTTTCAGCACAGCCCACTAACAAACAAAAGAAATTTAGGTCCCTGAGATTGTTTTTCAAGCCTTTTGCCTGTGTTTCACGGAGACATATACTTTTTTTTTTTTAATAAATTTATTTATTTATTTATTTATTTATTTATTTTTGGCTGTGTTGGGTCTTCGTTTCTGTGCGAGGGCCTTCTCTAGTTGCGGCAAGCGGGGGCCACTCTTCATCGCGGTGCGCGGGCCTCTCACTGTCGCGGCCTCTCCCGTTGCGGAGCACAGGCTCCAGACGCGCAGGCTCAGTAATCGTGGCTCACGGGCCCAGTTGCTCCGCGGCATGTTGGATCTTCCCAGACCGGGGCTCGAACCCGTGTCCCCTGCATTGGCAGGCAGATTCTCAACCACTGAGCCACCAGGGAAGCCCCCGAGACATATACTTTTGTTTAAATAAAACGCTGAACAAGAATATAAAAGTATTCTGGGCAGCAGGAAAGCACAAAGACTTGGAAGCAAGAGAAGAAGAGATGTTTCAGGGACATGAAAGATCAACGTGGCTGGTGCCCAGCTTTGTGGTGGCATAAGAAGAGGCTGGAGGGCTAAGCACGGGCTGAGTCATCTGGGCAGTTAGGACTTGACCCCCAGGGCAAAGGGGTGGGTGCTTACGGTACCAAGAGGGGCTGGCCTAGTGAAGAGGGGGTTATACACAAGTGGTCGGTTATGGAAAAAGTTATGGTTGAGTACATAGAACCTGGGTATTGGCTTCATACACTGGCTCTACGTTTACCATCAGGATTATTTGGAGGGAAACCATCTAATTCATAAGCTTCCTGGGTCTTCCGTTCCCCCACGGTAAAAGACACCACCTCACGGCAATTCTTTGAGAATTGAATGAGGAAATATATATAAAATATCTGGAATGTGCCTGGTACTTGGTAGGGACACAACACATGTTAATTGTTTATTCTACAGTTCCAGAACATTTCTAAAATTGTCTTTCTTTGTAATAATAATAGTTAACATACTATGTGCCAGACTTTATTCTAACTGGTTTTTAACCAATGAATTCATGTAACCCTTACAACCTAAGAAGTAGGACTTATTGCTATCTTTACTTTATACATGAGGAGACTAAAGCACAGAGAGGTTTGAATAACTTGCCCAAATGACACAGCAACTAAGTGTAGAGCTGGGATTTGAACCCAAACAGTGTGATTGAGTCCTCCCACAACCAAGAGACCAATTTGCCTATTATACATAAATGATCCATCTGAGCCCCACAAACAAGGCTTAAGGTAGGTATGTTATTTTCTTTTTTTTTTAATTTAATTTTTATTTTATCTTGTGGTATAGTTGATTTACAATGTTGTGGTAGTTTCAGGTGTACAGCAAAGTGGTTCAGTTATACATATACATATATCCATTCTTTTTCAGAGTCTTTTCCCATATAGGTCATTACAGAGTATTGAGTAGAGTTCCCTGTGCTATACAGTAGTTCCTTGTTGATTATCTATTTTTATATCGTAGTGTGTATCTGTTCATCCCCAGCTCCTAATTTAATGCACCCCCTCACCTTTCCCCTGTGGTAACCATAAGTTTGTTTTTGAAGTCTGTGAGTTTGTTTCTGTTTTGTAAATAAGTTCATTTGTATCATTTATTTATTATGTTTTTAATTTCTTTTTTTTGACCATGCCACGCAGCTTGCGGGATCTTAGTTCCCCAGTCGGGGTTTGAACCTGTGCCCTCAACAGTGAAAGTGCGGGGTCTAACCACTGGACTAACGGGGAATTCCCAGTATCATTTCTTTAGATCTTCACATCATTTCATCATGAGCTTCCATATGCAGAAGCCGAGGCTGACAGTCTAAGCGGCTGGTCCCTGCCTGAGCTGTGAGCCTCAAAGAAGCCACACAAGGACTCTGGCCTCAGCCACAAGACTTTGATTTCTGGGCCCTTTCCACCACACCCCAAGGGAGGTCCACCTCCCAGAGATGAGGAAAAGCAGACTCCAGTTTAATTGCTGGAGTACACATCTGTTTGCAAGTCTGTTAAAGTATCGTGTAACTGAAGGATATTCCAACAACATCTCTCTCCCCCCAAGCTTGGTGTCTGTATCACATTAAAACTATTTAAATTAGTGCCTGTGACTGCAAGATCCTCACATTCTCCAACATTTGCATGTCACAGGGACTGAGATTTATACCTATGATTTATACATTTATTACTATTTATACATATTATTTTTTAAAATTTATTTATTTTATTTTTATTTATTATTTTTGGCTGCATTGGGTTTTTGTTGGTGTGCACGGGCTTTCTCTAGTTGCGGCGAGCGGGGGCTACTCTTCGTTGCGGTGCGCGGGCTTCTCATTGCAGTAGTTTCTCCTGTTGCGGAGCACAGGCTCTAGGTGCACGTGCTTCAGTAGTTGTGGCACGCGGGCTTAGTTGCTCTGCGGCATGTGGAATCTTCCCAGACCAGGGCTCGAACCCGTGTCCCCTGCACTGGCAGGCGGATTGTTAACCACTGAGCCACCAGGGAAGCCCTGTACATATTATTTGATAACAATTATGGATCTCCAAATCAACTTGTATTTCAAAAGAAACAACACCGCGGTAAAACTTGATCTAAGAGCCAGAAAAGATAGAAGATAGATAAAATGTGTCTGTGTATACATGTATATGTGTATTCTAATCCTGAAAGTATGTCTTCTAAAAAGACAAAAATACGAACTGTGTGAGTTCTCTATAAAATGAGAAACTTAACCAGGATCCCACTAACGCCTTTAATAAATTATAGTTGTGAAAAGCCAGACATGGGAACCCCTTACAATCAAGAGAGCCTGTGTAGAGATTCCTCACCCCCCACGGGTGTCTGCCTGTCTCATTGCTACTGTATAACCTGACCCGTCTTCATGCATTAGGGCTGGGCTTAGCATAGAGCCACACATCACCCACTGGACAGTTACGGGAGACACTCTGAAAGCTACTAATACCAAAGAGAGACTCAGTGACCATGATCATGCTGGGAAACAAAAGTCACAGCCCTGTCTTTTCCAGAAAGGATCCATTCCCAAACCATGCCCCAGCAGCTTCCTGCTGACTTCATTCCTTTTTATGGCCAAATAATTCCACTGTATGGATATAACACATTATTTATCCATTAATCAGTTGATGGACATTGTGTTATTTTCCCTTTTAGGCGATTACAATTAATGCTGCAATAAGCTTTCATGTACCAGTTAAAATGGATAAAAGGGACCAAGGGTGTGATGACAGATGGAAAGACAAGAAAGCTGTAAGGAACCTGAGCTAGTTCAGGCTTGTGAAATTTCTCACCCATTTGATCGTAAAAAGAGAACATATTTGCAGAGTTTTGCTTTCATATCCAAAACTTGCATGCTGATTATTTACCAATGAAATGCACATGGAAGTGCAAGTGGAAATAAAATCATTCTTAACTAACAAATGTCAGCTTAATTCAGTTGCACCAAATCAAGACCTTTTGTAGATTTTGAGGCAAAAATTTCTCATGACTATTCTACTTTTTCAGTGCTTGTGAAAATGGATCAGAGATTTAAATATTTTTTAAAAACAAAAACCTTTAAGTACTAGATGAAAATATGAGTGAACTTGTCTATATAGGTTCAGTGGGGGAAACCCAAAATCCACAATCAGTAAGGAAAAAGATTGATAAATTTGATTTCACAAGAAAAAGTTTTGCATGGCAAAAAGAGTAAATTAATATCGCCATGATATAAAAAGTGTTCTTCTTAGTAATAGTCCTTGTCTTTAAGGGTATTTTGTGTGATTTTAATGTAGCCACTTCTGTCTCAAATTTTCATGGTATGTCTTTATCAAGTCTTCAATGTGCAGCCTATTTGTTTTTGTATTCAAAGTAAATATCTTATAACAGTATATAGTTGGTTCATGAATTTTATCCTGTCATTTGGTAGGGTGTTCAATCCACTTGCCTTTAATTTAATTACTGATGTTTCATCTAAGATTGCCATTCTGCTATTTGTTTTTGGTTTGTCTGCTTTTCATCTCTTCTTCATTCCCTTGTGTGCATACATGTATGTGTTCATCAGACCTTTTCATATTCCGTTTTTAATTCATCTAGTGACTTTGTAGATATCTCTTTGCATTATTTTTAGTGGTTGCTCTTAGGATTGCAATACACATCTTAAACGTACATCAAACTACTTAGAGTTAATATTGAGTTACTCTAGGTAAAATATAGGAAACTTAAAGCAATATAGTTCTGTTTATCTCCATCCACAATCTTAGTGATATCGATATCTTATATACTACATCTATAGATATTATAAATCCATTAATACAGTGCTACCATAATTACTTTGAAAAGTCATATATCTTTTAATAAAGTTAAGAGAAAGAAGTATATAAATAATATTTTATATGTGCCCACGTATTTAACATTTCTGATAGTCTTCCTTCCTCTGATAAATGTTAGTTGTGCTGTTTCCCTTCAGCCTGAAGAATTTACTTTCGCATTTTTTGTTCTTGTTGTTGTTAACATGTCTATGGCTGATTAATTCTCTCAATTTTTGTTTATCTGAAAATGTTTTTATCCTGTCTTCATTTGGAAAGGATAAATTCACTGGATATTAACCTCTTTTAAAACTTTACTTATTTGTTTCTTGATTTATAACAGTATATAAGTTTTATGTGTCCAATATTATATTTTGACTTCTGTCTATACTACAGTGTGCTCACCACCAAAGCTTTAGTTTCCATCTGTCATCACACCCTTGGTCCCTTTTATCCATTTTAACTGGTACATGAAAGCTTATTGCAGCATTAATTGTAATCGCCAAAAAGGGAAAATAACACAATGTCCATCAACTGATTAATGGATAAATAATGTGTTATATCCATACAGTGGAATTATTTGGCCATAAAAAGGAATAAAGTACGGATACATACTACAACAGAGTTGGATCTTGAAAACATTAGGCTAAGTAAAAAAAAGCGAGTCACAAAAGGCCACGTGTTATATGATTTCATTTATATGAAGTATCTGGAATAGGTAAACCCAGAGAAAAGGAAAATGGATTAGTGGTTGCGTAGGGCTGGGCTGGAAAGAAACGGGGAGTGACTGCTGATGTGTACAGGTGGTTCCATTTGAGGGGATGAAAATCTCCTAAAAATGACTGTGGTGATGGCTGCGTGACTCTGTGAATGTACTATAAACCACTGAACTGTGTACTTTAAATGGGTGAATTGTATGGTATGTGAATTATATCGCAATCAAAATATTATTTTTAAAAAATAAGCAAGCGGTTAGTATATGTTGATTTTCTTTGACAAGGTGAACTCATAGTTTTAAGGTCGTCCGTGGTCCTTCAGCACCCCCTTCCATCCCCACCCGCAAACACACACAGTGATCGGGGAACTGTCCCCGAGGCCTTGGTGCTGAAGGGCATTGGGTGACTGCCCGACGTGGCAGCCTCATCCGATCATGTGAAGCTCCTCCACGCGCCAAGAAGTCCCATCCTCTGCGCTGGTGCCACTCTGGCCAGGAATGCCCTTCCAGCTACATCTCTACTGGTAAATTCCGGTGCTTCTTTCAAGGCATGGTTTTGGGGCCACTTCCTCTGGTGCCCCACCCAACTCTTCTGATATGGTTAGACGCTCTCTCTGCTCCTTTGCTCTCAGACTTGTCACACTGCATGACCATTAGATGAATACCTATCCCCCTCCTCCCGCCGCAATTACGCTTTCAGCTCCCTGAAGGTAGGAACTGAAACATGTTTATCTGAATGTCTGCATCACCTGCCAATGCCCAATACACAATGAATGAGAAAGCTAAGGGGGTCACTGAGCATTTACTGTATGTCAGACATCATGACACAGTACTCACATGCGGTACAGTATTTATTATCAATACTTTTCCCAAAAGCCTGCAGAAGTTGATATTATAAACCACACTTTTCCAATAAGGAAACCAAGACTCATAGAGGTCAAGTTCTCTCCTCAAAGTCACAGAGTTAACACTTAGCAGAACCTGTATTGGGCCCAGTCCATGTCATGCTAAAGACCATGCCTTCTTATAAAGAACTGAACAGGGGCTTCCCTGGTGGCGCAGTGGTTGAGAATCCGCCTGCCAATGCAGGGGACACGGGTTCGAGACCTGGTCTGGGAAGATCCCACGTGCCGTGGAGCAACTGGGCCTGTGAGCCACAATTACTGAGCCTGTGCTCTGCAACAAGAGAGGCCGTGATAGTAAGAGGCCCGTGCACCGCGATGAAGAGTGGCCCCCACTTGCCACAACTAGAGAAAGCCCTCGCACAGAAACGAAGACCCAACACAGCCAAAAAACAAACAAATAAATAATTAATTAATTTTAAAAAAATTTGTTTAAAAAAAAAGAATTGAACAGTCTCTCAAGACTATACATTTTTTTAATTTTTTATTTATTTATTTAGTTATTTATTTATGGCTGTGCTGGGTCTTCGTTTCTGTGCAAGGGCTTTCTCTAGTCGCGGCAAATGGGGGCCACTCTTCATCACGGTGCGCGGGCCTCTCACTATCGCAGCCTCTCTTGCTGCGGAGCCCAAGCTCCAGACACGCAGGCTCAGTAATTGTGGCTCACGGGCCTAGTCGCTCCGCGGCATGTAGAATTTTCCCAGACCAGGGCTCGAACCCGTGTCCCCTGCACCGGCAGGCAGATTCTCAACCACTGCGCCACCAGGGAAGCCCGGTGGCTTCTCTTTTTGAGGAGCACAGGCTCTAGGGGTGCGGGCTTCAGTAGTTGTGGCACGCTGGCTCAGTAGTTGTGGCTCGCAGGCTCTAGAGCGCAAGCTCAGTAGTTGTGGCGCATGGGTTTAGTGGCTCCGCGGCATGTGGGATCTTCCCAGACCAGGGATCGAACCCGTGTCCCCTGCATTGGCAGGCGGATTCTTAACCACTGCACCACCAGGGAAGCTCTCAAAACTATATTTATGCATATATTTCCCTATAAACGTTCTCTTTCTCCTTCTAGCTGCTCCTGCTTTTCCCCTGGGGTCTCTGCAGCCTCCAGCAGAGGCTTTGGGACCTTGTGTTGGGTCTTGGCTTTTTTCTTAAGGTTGACTTCATCTATGATGCATGACAAATGGCTCCTTGTTTTCTTGGACCCAAATCATGTCCTGACCTTTTACCCTCCCTGGCTGCTAAGGTAGACTTCACACAGACTTCTGACTGACCATTGCCTTTTTTGGGGGTGGGGGGCAAAATTTCTGAGGATTTCTGAATCTAAGATGAATACTCTGTGTGAGTCCTTTGGTTGATTCTGTAAATGTAACGTCAGGTCAGCATGTCCACTGGGAAATAACCCTCCAGACTCTTTGGGAAATGGTCCAAGCAAAGCCATGGCGGTATTGCAGAGAGGTGCAAGAGCATCTTGTTGCCACGGTAACAGCACTGAGCTTCTGACACAGCCTACAGCCTGGTAAACACCAACATGTTGTCTCATTTCCAGTGGAAAAACAAAACAACATTCCTAAATCCGTGTTTAGAACTTTATTATGACAAAGGTGCAGATCAATATGGTTTCATTTCTTCGTCAGAGTGTTTCTCTGGAAACTAAAATTTAGGCTATGCAACAACGGAGGTTTCCTTTAATGACATCGGAGTTGGTGTTGGGAGTTCCTACAGATTTCCCCTTTCCACCCCAATGCCAAGAGCTCCTGGGATGAAAATGAATTGACCACCCAGTCACTTATCTGGGTCATAATATTTGTAATCCAGCAGACAGCCTATTTCCTTTTCAACTGTGATTAGCAGATATGAAGCAACTCTAATGATTTACAGTAAATATTATTTTTACGCTGGTGAGAATAACACCACCACACCTGCCTTCGCTGACATTCTAAACAGCTGGGACAACTCCCTCCCTGTTGACTGTCAATACAGTGGACAAAACACAGGGGTGCCTGCCCAGGTCACCTCCCGTGGGCGTAGTTAGGACCTCAGCTTCCAAAGGCCACTGGGTTAGTCAAAAAGTCCAAAAGAGGGTTTTTTCATTCTAGAAACTCCCATGGCATTCCTTCCTGAAGATTTGGGGGAACAAAGCCAGAAGTAGACAGGGGCAGGAGGAGGAAGGGAAACAGTTAGTGAGATGGGATCATAATTGTTGCTGCCCCGTGGCTTTTCTGAGAGAGGAAGGAGTTGGGAATCCACTTACTCTGGACGCCAGCAGATGGGAAGATGTGCAAAACAAACAGCCAGTAAGAGCTCTGGTCCTGCATGAGGCCTGTAGAGGGTCCATCCAGAGGCTCCCGGGAGGACTTCCTGACGTCTCTCTCTGTGATGACTTCTGTTCATCACTGGTCACGTGCCCCACCCCCTCCTTGGCCAGACTCGCCTTTCCCTCTGCAGACTCCCAAGCAGGGTCTTGGAATCTCACTCCTCTGAGCCTTTTTTGCCCCCGGTCTCTACTTGTCTCCCGGCAACCACAGAATGCTGGGTCTCCAGAACCATCCTGTCTGGGAGGACAGGTTCACAGTCAGAGCTCCCGTCTAGATGCTGTCCCCTGCATCACCCCACAATGCACTCCGTTATTTGAACAGTATCTATTGTTTGGACTTGTTGAAAATGTTGCTCTAGAAAAGCTTATTCTCCTACTGGGTAGAGACACTGTCTTCTCTGTTTATTTTAATCGTAAGCAATAATGCCATATTCTGCCCTCAGGAAATCTTCTAGAGTTGATTGACTGATTGAGCACACTTCTGCCACTACTCGGATTTGGTCCTCTCCATTTGTATTTTTCAAATGCCGCCTCCCTCATCTGCAGCACTCTATTTTTGAGGCAGTGTTTGTGGGATTGTTCACCCTGTGTGTGCTTTTTAATGGAACCTAAGTTTTTAAATAAGATCCTTGTTTTTTAATTACAGCCATGAAACCTAAGCTTTAAGAATAAGGTGAATAAGCATTTTTTTAAAAAATAAGGTTTGTTCCTTGCAGTGAGGTTTACTCTAAGGGATTCTAAGTGTGCCTTTGGTTTCCTTAAGAAGGGATTAGTGCATGGGGGCTTCTCTGCTGTGGTCTAATTGATTGTCTCCTCACACAAAAGGTGCAATCGTAAAGGAAGAAGGCAGAGGCAGGGGGAGAGAGAAAAAACCTTTCCATATCTCACTGTCTGTAGTCCAGACCACCGTCAGGAGCACGTGAAGGATTCCACTCCGAGGTCTGCCTGTCACATTTCCTGCAGCTTCACCCACCCTCTGCTGCTGCCCCAAGATAAGTTCAAACAGCTCTACTGTTTCACAGAGAGAGATGGAAACTACCCAAGGCTGCCCTTTGCACTCATGTGAAATTACTGCAGTGACCCGCTCCTGTCTCAGGGCTGGCGAAGCTGCCAGCTCGCAATTAGCTCCGTCTGCCAATGACTCATCTGACGGGGATGTGGAGACCCGGGCACGAAGCTGAGCAGGCTTTGCAGCCACGGAATTGGATCCGATTCCACGAGGGAGCCCATCCCATTATTATAATGATAATGATCACAGCAATTAAGAGAGTGCGGGCTGCCTGGCTGATGCAGGGAGGGGCTGGTGCGCAAAGACAGTCTTTGGAAAAGGGCTGAAGCTCACCGATTCCAGAACAGCTGCACGACTGCTGCTCTGCTGGGGACACATGGAAGGCAGCGACCCTAGGAAGGAGTGGGTACATCCAGACATCCTTAGGAGCCCAGTGCAAACGGTAGGTTCATGATTCTGACGGGCATGCAGGTTGAGACAATATTCGCCTTTGGAGATGGGGATCTGTGCTGGTAACGACTCCACCAACCAAAGAACAGAGGGACATGCAGACCCTTTCCCCAGGGCCCCGTCAGCTGTGGTCTCGGCGCCCACTGAACTATCCCATCCACACTTCAAACTCCAGTCACTCGGAATGACTCCTGGTTCCTGGACCCCATGCCTGTTCTTGCAGAATTCCATGTCTTCATGCTGGGTGTTCCTGATGCCCACAAAGTCTTTTCTCTTCTCTGTGGATGAGCTCCCACCCATCCCTCAAGACCCAGCTTGAATTTCACCTCCTCTAAAACGCCTTCCCTGACCCCAAACCCAAGCAGGGCTTGTATCTCTCTCCTCTATCACCCTATAAGAATTTGTTATCTTATCACGATTATAACACTTACCAAACAGAACTATTTATTCACAGGTCTGCTTTCCCCCACTGGACTGCAAGAGAGGAAGGACCATGGTTTGTCTTGTTCTTCTTTGTAGCATCTGTATGTGTGTTGAATTAATGGATGATTGGACCAGCATGATATGTTAACTTTAATATCCCAGTAAATACTCTCATCTTATGAGCTTTTTGCCCAAGGAATGGATACGTTCTTTTGACCCCTGAGTTGTCTGGATGGTTGAACAGAAGCATCGCTCTTATTTTGCTCAGAGCAACGACAGCCCCTGGGCTCTGTGGGCTAGCCTATAGAGCACTGATGACCTGCCACCCTGCAGAACATGCTTCCAGCAGAAGAATCCCGATTACTTTCACATGTCAAATTCTGCACCTGCTCTTTTCCAAGCAGATGGAAAGAAGGCATTAACATTTGACATGCATTATAAAACTACAAAGAGAAGAGCCAGCCATTTTAGCATCGTAACACATGGTAGCCACTGACACTTGTGCTGGTGTGTAGAGACAGCGGAAGTGTGCAGGGTCTTCTATGTGTAATTCACCTCCCACTTGAAGATCAAGGCCAGTAGGAGTTTATATTACAAGTGCACACGGGAGAATGCACTATACCTGCTCTGAAAGGTAAAGTGGGTTGCCAAGCAGCCCATGGAATTCAGTTCCACAGAGAAGATGACCTGATAGTCCAATGTGGGGTTGCAGGCATTTCTGAGTCCAAGACAATGGACGGTTGCGGGGTGACCCTGCTTGCCTTTTGGTTCCTGGCAATGATTAGAGGTTGTTCCATAAGCAACCTACAAAACCATGAAGGAGGGGGGCAGGTGGACTGAATTCTCAGGGAGAGGAAAGGTAATTAGACACAAGTGTCCATGTGTGAAGCACAGTGTACAGAACCCAGGGCTGAGCAGAGACACAGCTGGTCAGTTAACATCTCAGGGGTTGGTGTCTCCACTAGTGGAATGAACGGGGTTGACAGTGGGGTTTGCAAGGTCACTTCCAACCCTAGCCTTTTATTGATTTTTAAACCCCAGGCTTCAACTGGTCCAATCCAAAAATTCGAGTGCCCCAGACTCCACCAAGAGAAGCCTTCACCTGCTGATGGGGCATCTATCATTGAAACTCACATGTCACCTTCTCAGGGATGCTCCCATCTCTCCCGACCCCCTTCTGTGCTTAGTTGTCTCCGTAGCGCTTCCCACCACACTGTGTTTTGCCCATGTACGATGTTTACTTGCTTAGCTATAACATAGGACGATGGTGGCAAAGACTGGTTGTCTGCACCTAGCCTAGTTCCAGGCACATAGTAGGTTATTAATAAATATTTGTTGAATGAATGAAGGCTACTCTGCTTTGAAAAACCTGTATTATCTCAGGAGAAAATGATGAGGAAAAAAATACTTTTTACTTCAATGATACCTGTTACCGGGGAAAAGCTTCAGGACTTGTTAACTTATGGAGTGAATGCTGCTGTATAGCAATTATTTCCTAAATAGCCTGGAAAATCTGGAATCATCCATGCAAAGGAGAAAAACAGGTGTAGAGTAAGTTAGTGTGTGATTGGACTGTTACAAATAATTGAAAAAGGAAACCTTTTCTGCTTTGGTCAATTTCTGAGAGAGTCAGTGGATAAAGCTGATTCAAACCCTTAAGAGCACACTCTGATCTGTTTCCTGTGGTTTCCACTCTTCCTGGGGCTAGCTCTATCTGCTTGCACTTTAATTTCAGGCTTGCACAGATGAGAAAAGGATAAGAAAGGAGGTAAAAGTCAAGTCCTTGGTTCTCCCGAGATCCATGTAATGACTCTGGAAGCCCACAGCATAATTCCTTTAACATCTTCTACATGATAAGCACCCCACTGTGGAAACCAAAAATCTCAGAAAGATATAGCAGTGACCTCCCGCTAGCAGTGCGACAGAAAAATGTAAGCTTAAACCCCAGGCTTCTCCTGTTTCACCTCCCGTGCCCCAGACCTCGGCTCTCAAATGTCTTAGCAGGGCCCCAGGACCATGGGATCTGAGCCCTAAGGGTGATGGTGATTTAACAGGAGCTGAAAATAACCACGTGTCAACATTCCTGAGACTTCACTCCAGAGAAACTGAGCGGGAGGAGAGGAAATCAACAAATCATCCCTTAACCAAAAAATATTGGAGGTGTTGATCACAATGAAACAGGCAACACTAGAAGAGATGACAAACCGTCAAGTCAGAATGCAGTCTGACAGTTTGGGGCTGCTGTGGGTTTTTAGTGAAACTTCACAAATTTGATCAGGGACTCCAGGGCAAACAATTCTTCTCTGCAAAGTGACCTGGCATCCCCAGTAGACAAACAACACAGAAGACCTAGCTTCCTCCAGCTGCTCCAAGTGAACTGTGGTCCTGGGTTGTTCCGGAAGAATGTTCTGTCCATGTCACAGGGATTTTAAAGAATAATTCCAAAGGGTCTGAGCACTTTGGATCTGATGCTTGGTTCACCGGATGCTCTCCACACAAGGAGATGTTTTGGAGTGTCTATATTCGGGCTATTTGATGTTCCAGCCTTTTCTTCTACTCAACATTTCAGACTTTCTCTGGATTTCTTTATTAACTATAGAACCCGTTTATACAGGATCTGTATACATAGGCTCTTTAATGTAGGATATATGTTAACTCTAGGATCCTCAGAGGTGGAATTAAAGTGTAATTTTTGTCCATTCATTCATTCATTCATTTAGCAAACGTTAATTGTGTCCACCGTGGGCAAGATCTTTGTGAAGAGTTGATGTCCCTGTGTCAATCACAAACTCCCTGTGCAATCTCCCTCTGATCTTGATTGGCCAAGACCCTGATTTTCCAGCAAGCATCCTTGCACACTCCCTTCAACAGCTTTCCCCATCCGTGCTCCTTTCCCTAAGCCAGATAGCGAACTGAGCCATCAAATGTGTTCACGGCATAAGAAAAGCTAGGTTAGCAATACCCATTCAGTTGTGTGCATAGAGTCTATCTGGATCCAGACACGCATGGCCCCATCAGGACAAACTCATGTTAGGAGAGAGGATTTTTTTGGGTTTTTTTGTTTGTTTGTTTGTTTCTGGTTTGCCCACTCTGGACACCAGAATCTAGACTTTTATGGTTATCTGGAGCTCCCTTAGGTAAAAATATAGAACTACTTCAAGGGGTTCTTATTTAAGGATTCCAAGATGAGACAAAAGGATTTATAGCCAGTGACTGGGGTCCAGGCAGTTCTTGATGACAACTATGTGTGTTTCCTCTGCGTATCTTTATGCAAGGTGCTGCGAAGGGTACATAGTAGGTCCTGAGGTGGAATTTTAGTTTCTTCTCCCCGAGGGACTGGTGATACCCTTTGCCAGATGTTGTGGGCACAGCTCTGCCTGGGTTTTCTTCTGTGTGCTCCACCTGTGCATCTTAGCCTTTGCATGACACCTTGCTAGGACGAGCCTTGAAGCACCATGCTTTATTCACCACTTCCTCGGACAAACTTGGCCTCTCTTCCATGTGCTCTCCAGTGCGGACTCTGTCATGAGCAGGGTTCCATGGGCTGTGGTGATAGGAGAGAGACTGTGAAATCTCCTTAGAAGTCTATATGGGGTCCGAGTGAAAAATAGGGCCTCTGTTGTGTAAGTTCCTGGCACTTCCTATGTGACAGCATTAAACTCTCCTCCTGTCCCCAAAACTGACAGCCAAAGAACATTCCTACTTTGTAATCCATGTACCGTCAGTGCAATAGCTTCATAAATCCTGGCAGGAACTACTGTAGCTTATAAGAAATGAGGAAGTATAAACACCAGGGCATTGCCAGCCCTTACCCCTCTCTGGGGCCCTGGGACCTTCAGTTTGTAGACATGTGACATCAAATCTATATCAGCAGAGTACTCAAGGACTAAACTCCAGGAAACTTATATACAGCTCATTTTTCATTATTAAAGTTGGTAGGTAGGTGTGTGTTCATGTGTGTGAATTGTGTGTAAACTGAGTGTAAAGGAATTGAAGGGGGTTGAGTAGTATGGGGAGCTGACCACGTACTAAGATTGTCATAATTTAATCATATTAAACACCAGTTCCCCAGCCGTACTTATCAACCCAAGGGAAGTTGAGTGATTGTGTTGTGAGTTGAGGTAGGATAAGAGGGCAGATTAGAATAATGGTTAAAACTCAGTCCCTCCAATCAGGCTACTGGGTCTGAATATAGGCTCTACTGCTTAGAAGCTGCACAATCTCAGGCAGACTACTTAACCTTGATTTTCCCAACTGTAGAACTCAAATGAGCTAAGGTACGGAAGGCACTTAGCTCAGAGGAGTGGATTTAAGAAGTGCTCAGTAAATCTCAGCTCTTAGCATTTAGTGCTAGAAACCAAACAGACTGTCACCCAGAAGAATGCCCCACGTGACTCCCCAAGCAAATTGCTCAGACTCTTCTTGAGTCATAATGTCTTTCCTCTTTCCCTCTGCCAGTGCAGTTTCAACAAGTCTCCTAAAGCCATGCTCTGTTCTCACCACCACCTCCATGAAGTCCTCTCTAACCTCATGAATGATGAATTCACAATTCAGCAAACCAGAAGCACCTGGACAGCTGCTGGTAAGTTCAGACCCTTCTGTAGGTCTCTGCTGAGACCCCACAGCAATAGTCCTAAGGAATTCATGGAACCCCTCCAGTCTGTGGACAAGGAAGTTTTTGATAAGGAGGCCCCAGTGATACTTACACCCCTAAAGGAAAGGCTAATGTCCAGGGGTCCCTATCACTAGCTCAACCAACACATCAAAGACAGGATAAACACAAATGGCAGCACAAAAGGCCAGTGCTGGGCATCTGGACATGGTCAATATGGGTGTTATTATCTTTATCACGATGTATGATGCGTAGATGATTGGTGGTCTTGTATCTCTGACACTATGTCCCATACCTCTCCAATGGCCTCATGTCACTGTGGAATCTCTCCAAATAGTGTGGAAATTTACAGCCCAGAACAAGCAGATAAGTTACTCTCTCAAATAAAAAATACCTTGCTTCATCTCAAAGGAAAGTGTGACCTCTGCTGGAAGATTCTTGGGACTGACCATGACCAGGAAGTTGAAGGAAGGAAGGAAGGAAGGAAGGAAGAGAAGAAATGGACCGAGAGAAGGAGAGAGGGAGGTAAGGAATGAGGGAGAGAGGGAGGGAGGGAAAAAAGAGGGAAAGAAGGATTGAAGGAAAGAAAAAGAGAGCGAGAGAGAATGTAACAGAGCCGGACCCTATGGGGCCTTCTCAGGACAGGACCCTCCCTCCCAGTGTTCTCCACCTGCCTCTTGTCTGTAGAAAAGCTTTAGCCAAAGAATAAATTTAATCAGAGAAGTAATAAAATGCAGAAGCAAAGGAAAGCAGTCAAACCAGACAAAATAATAATAGTTTAGTCATTAAATAAAGTCAAGGACCTTTAGTTCCTCCTCAAGGGCTATAGATCATATTCTGAGCCATATCCTTTGAGCTGTTTTACAGATACTGAAACCTCCACCAGGTGGAAGAAGTTAACTATATGATGACCAGACTGTAGCCATGACATAAGCTTCTCCATCTTGCACAATTCCAAGAACTGTCCTTAAGGAAATGGGAACAAACTGACCCTGGAGCTGAAGATTAACTGTACTTAAAACAATCAAGATGATGCTGGTCAGACCACCCCATGAGCAATTTCAAAATGATTGCCAGAGCTGACTGTGCTGTTCTGCACGTAGCCCCCCTTCCCTCTGCCTGTGCACCCCTGAAATTCTCCATTAAAACCCTTACTCCCTGATCGGCTGTTGGGAGTCGGCTTTTGGACACGAGTCCACCTTCTCCCCAGGTTGCCGACCTCCAGAATAAAGCAAACTTTCCTTTCTTACCAACACTTGTCTCTTGAGTAGTGGCTTTCAAGTGTCAAGCAGCCGAACCTGAGTTTGGTAACAAGATGAAGGCAGGCAAGCCCCTTAATGTCAACTCAGAGCCAATTCCTTCTGTGAAATGCCAGGCTGATAAAGCCTGTCTGATTGACCTTTTGGTTTCACTGCTTCCATGTTTCTTTCTTGATGCCCCCTGGTATGTGCACCTCTCAAGTGTGAAACCAGCCTTCAACCTCCCTTAGGACACAGAGCTTCTGTAAGCTAATCTTAACCATTCTCTACTGACCATTTTTAAACCTCTTTTCAAATAAGATTTCGGAGAAAATTGTTCTATTACTGCATTTTGGAGGTTTGGCATGTAGTTGGGGAAGGTAGCCCTTGTGTTCTGAAAATTGTGCCAACATCTTGAAGTTCCTTGTCACCAAATCTCCGGGGGTGGTGGGGCAGGGAGGAGGTTGGGGTTTCTTTGCTTTAAGAAATATAATCTTTTAAGCACCCCTTCCCATGTGTTCCCACCTCATAGAATGACCGGTTGATAAAAAGGCCACGTGCATTATAGAAAACCTAGATTCTTAGACACACATCTCACTTCCTTGATCAGCGATATGGCAGAATTTCTCAGGCATTCATCAGTCAGGAGCCCATGGAATCTTAGACTTAGTTCTTTTCCACATTCTGCTGCAGAGATAATGGCACAGGAAGATGCCCACAAGTATCTTTTTTTTTTTTTTTTTTTTTATAAAGGATGGTCTTTTTTTTTTTTTTTTTTTAATTTATTTATTATTTATGGCTGTATTGGGTCTTCGTTTCTGTGCGAGGGCTTTCTCTAGTTGTGGCAAGCGGGGGCCACTCTTCATCGCGGTGCACGGGCCTCTCACTATCGCGGCCTCTCTTGTTGTGGAGCACAGGCTCCAGACGCGCAGGCTCAGTAATTGTGGCTCACGGGCCCAGTTGCTCCGCGGTATGTGGGATCTTCCCAGACCAGGGCTCGAACCCGTGTCCCCTGCATCGGCAGGCAGATTCTCAACCACTGCGCCACCAGGGAAGCCCCCCACAAGTATCTTTTAAGAACAAAATTAACCCTGTGGATCATCCACAGACCTCAAGTGCGTTCTGGGTCTTTGGAGTCTGCACAATTGTCCCCTTTGTTTTCTAAATCACACGTGTCAAGTTTGGGGTTGTTTTATCATCTTATTTTGACAGAGAAAGTGGGCAAAGAAGAAAGAGGAAAATTGTCACTGTGGATCATTAAAATCACAATTTGAATAGCGACTGGCATGTAATTGTGGAAGCTACTTGACCATAAATACATTTACAAGTGAACTCTTAGTTTTGGAAGATATACACTATTAGCAGATATTTAATCGCTAATATAAAAGGAGGGAAAAAGGGCCATTAACTGGGAGATTAAATGTTTCCCAATTTTCAGGCAGGTGTTAACTAGAAAGTATGAACCCAAAAGGCTGAAAAGATAATCTCTTTCCTGGAAAAACTTCTCAAGGGTTGGAGAGAATGATTTGAAAATGAGAAGATATTCACCTTTAAACCCATCTCCTCTGGATTTCAGCAAATTTGTCCCCTGCGACTCCTCCTGTCAGATCTTCACTCTTACTCTTCCTGTTCCAGATGTTCCAGTCCTAGAGATGCCTGTCATTGCCTTCTCTGGCCCACAGTCTTCTGGGAGAACCTATTTCCCACTGTCCTGGGTTCTCTGTTTGTATTAAATGATGTATGGCCACAGCTGACTCCAGAGAAATGAAGTCATTGGCTGGTCTGAACCTATCTGATTTGTTCGCTCTGAATAACTTGAAGGTACCCAGACTGAGTTAGTCTGTGGAGAGCTCTTAACCGGAAGGCAATGTACAGCCAGGGCCAGAGTGGTTATTTTTTACCCTTTGACGCAAGATGGTGCTGCAGAGGCCCAGACAGAAGCAGAGACAAGAAACCATGTGCCTCCAGAGAGACAAAAAAGGAGCCACATTAACGGAATACTCATGGCCCAAGTCTAGCCCCTTGTAAAATCTGACCCTGCTTTCTGCCATGTGATCACAAAGATGCCATCACCACCTGTTTCCGTCGTAGGCACCATCATCTTCACCAGCATCACCACCGTCATCTTCACCATCATCAGCATCCTCATTACCACCATCATCTCCATCACCACCATCGTCCCCAGCATTACTTTCACCATCATCACCACTGCTATCACCATCACCATCCGTACCATCATCACTCTCACCAGTATCATCACCATCATCACCAAAACTGTATCCCCATCACCATGACCACCATCACCATCATCACCATCACCACCACTGTCACCACAATTGTCATCATCATAACCTCCATCTTCACCATCATAACCACCATCAACCACCATCATAACCTCCATCTTCACCATCACAACCGCCATTCCTGTCACCCTTACCACACTATAGCCACCATCTTCAGTATCACCATCATAAATTACCGCCAACACCATGAATACTATCAGCAGCAGCAAATCATCTCCTTTGGATTAACCTTATTTGAGTTTCTGCTCCTTGCAGCTAGGTGATCCTCAAGAAAAATGTCATGCATGAGAAGGGGCTTAGATTGGAATTTCTACAAAGTTAAAATGGTGACAAAAATATTGGAGCCAGCCCAAAATACATGTGAGAAACGGATCATGCAAAACATTGGGTTTGGTAGGTTTTTATAAGGGAAGTCAATAATATTTTGTATGATTAAAAATTTTGTGATGGGGAAGATTACCTCAAAGAAAAGCAAACCTGTATGTTGCATTTTCCTTCTTAATACATTCTCAATTGTTGTGGAATAATAGTGGAAACTTGACTTGAAATCAGGAGAGCAGGGTTCTACCTCTGTCTTTATGCTTTTCTCTCCTTTATGCTTTTCTCCCCCACCCCTGCCAGTTCCCCTCCTCCCACTGCAATGCTGTTAAGTTAGACTGCATACTGTACTACTGGACACAGAGAAGTCCACGGCTGGTAGACATGGCCAGAAGGAGATCCCAGGAGACAAGATGTAGGAAAAGAGCTGGAGGAGAAGGGCCTGGAGTACAATGTGTTCTACATTCAGGGCTGTCCTGATTGATGGACAGAAGACCTTGGGTAGGTTCACATCCCTGGCTCTCAGCTCCCCATGCTGCTCAGGTGTGTCTTCCAGGTCTGATGGACTCCTCCCCGGAGGTGAGCGGAGTGAACATAACACTGAGAAGAGGTCCCTCCCACACCCTAACCTGTAACCCACAGGCCAGGGACTGTCACACTTGGACCACCCCATGCTCTCCTCTCCTTCGTGCAGGTTATGTCCGTACAAGCCTGTCTTCTTTGCTTCCGCAACAACGGAGTGAGAGCACCTTAAGAGCGTGGGTCACATCTTATTTAGAAGGGAATTAGGCTTAAGAGCCTAGGAATCAGGCAGACCAGCGTGAGTAACTTTAAGCCAGTAGCTGAGTCTCTCCCAGCCTCAGTTTCCTCCTCTGTGAAATGGGGACAATCACAATACCTACTTATTGGGTTTTGTATTAATGAGATAATAGTAATTGCTTTTATTAAATATTTATCATTTCCTGAATCTTGGGTTTGTCACTAAATAGATGAACATCATTTTTATTTTTATTTTGTTTTTATTAACTATTATATCTTTTGCAGAGTCTAACTCAGTTGTTTAATTAGTGTTAAAGGTACTAGTAAATGGACATTTAAATTTAGTTAGGGGTAAAACACAAGAGATAGGAAATGAAAGTCTATTCTAAACTGTATCTTGACATTCTGTGTTTGATACGGCCACTTCTCCTGTTTCACTATAAGCTCCTTGAGCCCGGACACTAGGTCTTTACTCAGCTTTGTCTTCGCACCCCTGACATAGGAATACAGTCAATAGTAGATGCTCAGTAAAAGTTTGCGGAACTCAGTTATGTTTATCTGCTGCTGCCTTTTAGTGATGCTTTGGGCTTTTTGATTGATCTTAGAAACAAAAATAAAATGGCCCTTAAATAAGAACCGGTGGAGACGGATGGTTTGCTATAAAAGAGTGAGAAAGCGACACAATGAAGATCCTGGCGTCAGAGAGCTGCCCCCTCTGCCGGTGGGGTGCCCGTTTCCCTAATGTCAGTGCTGGTTTGATGTAGGGCTCTGGGAATCAGACAAGTAATTAAATTCCACTTCCTGGGAGTGCAAAATTGATCACCAAAATAGCTTCAGCTCTTCATGGCATGCATCAAAAATGTTTGTTTACAGACAGCTGAGGGGCTACTAATTACCTCCTGACACCCCGCCATGACACTCCTTCATTTCCCATGCCACCCGGACAGCTGTGTAGTGTGTGCCTGTCACCCTATGCAGCCAAGTAGCAATTTCCCTGGTTGGGGCCGCCAACCTGCTCTCCTGTGAGTGATGGAGACCAGGGCGTTTCTCACTCAGGCAGCCCGACCCTCACACAACCTCATCCACTCTGCAGAAATCCCTTCAACTAATAATGAACACTGTTCATCGGGCTGCAGGTTCCATGTAATTGCTGTGTGACTGTACATCACAGTACTCGGCAGCTCATTATGGGAGAAAAAAAAAAAGGATTTAGGTGAGTCAAACATTGGCAACTCTTATTTTAATGGACACATTGAGCACTTCTGAGCCACACACTAGTTTTCTCAATTTAAGATTATAATTCTCCACTTGGCCAATTTTTAACCTCATTGATTTTAACATTCTGCCCCAAATTTTAAAGTAGTTAATCTAAGAAAGTAATTGAGGTGGGAACGGGCCTTTGGAAATCCCTCCCATTTCTTAACTAAGAAAAGGACATATGGAGAACTGTGTAGATTGAGTGCCTGCCATGAGCCAGGCGTTGAGGGCATATTAGGTGTCTTATCACAGCCTTCTCAACAGCAGAATATGGTAGGTGGGTACCTACATTCTTTTGAAATAT
Organism: Balaenoptera acutorostrata; assembly: GCF_949987535.1. NCBI lineage: Eukaryota > Metazoa > Chordata > Mammalia > Artiodactyla > Balaenopteridae > Balaenoptera > Balaenoptera acutorostrata. The sequence goes on along the minus strand of NC_080079.1, from coordinate 4,786,477 downwards.
TTCCCACTTTCACTCACATTTCACTGATTATTGTATAAAAATGTACCCTGGGCCAGTTCTTGGAGAATTTTAGACCTTGTTTAGAATTTTAGATGTTCTTGTAGACCTTACTCATATGCTCTCTTCTTCCATCAAAGTTACTTAACAAGCATTTATTGAGCACCTATGTGACAGGCACTGTTTTTAGCCCTGGGACTCCCACAGGGAACCAGTCAGAGCCCTGCCCTCAGGGAGCTCACAGTTTAGGGCAGAGACAGGCAACCGGCTGCCAACAGGCCAACCTATAATGTCAGGAGGGAATCAGTGTCGTGAAGAAAATGGAGCATTTTGGAAGGACAGAGGGATGCGTGGCAATGGGGTGTGTTCTTAAACACTCTAACATACCAGCAGCATCAGTCAGCGTCCTGGAGAGAGCCATGCAGGGCACTCAGAAAGATTGATCTGAAAACCATTAAAGGAAGGGACCGTTATGGAGGTGTGGGCTGCATTAAGGGACCACCAAGGAGGCTGAGGCCCCAGCAACTAGCAACAGGGGGAAGATAGAACCTTCCTGGGCCTGAAGAGCCCGGGAGAGAGTGGAATTAGCCGGGCCCCGGAGAGCCTGGTGGTGAAAGAGGGAGCGCAGAGGCCCCAGCAAGCACACAGAGGAAGGCATGCGTGCCACAAGTCTAAATATCTTCAAGTGATATATCCAGCTACCAAATTGTTAAATAAAACTTGTCTTATCCTCCTACCATGATAAATACATCTGCATAAAGACAAAATAGAAAAATATAAGTAAAGCTACAGTTGTATACGTCTAAAGCCAACAAAATACCAACAGTAACTAAATTTAATTACTATTACCCATTTCTGAGTATTCTGTTGATAGGCTAGCAATATATGGATGAATAGCAAAATGCCTACATAATCCATACATTTTTTTTTTTAAATAAATTTATTTATTTATTTATTTTTGGCTGTGTTGGGTCTTCGTTTCTGTGCGAGGGCTTTCTCTAGTTGCGGCGAGCGGGGGCCACTCTTCATCGCGGTGCGCGGGCCTCTCACTATCGCGGCCTCTCTTGTTGCGGAGCACAGGCTCCAGACGCGCAGGCTCAGTAGTTGTGGCTCACAGGCCCAGTTGCTCCGCGGCATGTGGGATCTTCCCAGACCAGGGCTCGAACCCGTGTCCCCTGCATTGGCAGGCGGATTCTCAACCACTGCACCACCAGGGAAGCCCCCATTTTTATATTCTTAATCCACAAGATCTATTTTCCATGGCTTCATTTTAGGAAAATCACAAATTATGTTTCATATTCAAGAGTTTTACATTATTTCTATTCTGTTGACAGTAATGCCAAATGAGACAACATTTCTGGAGTTACTGTAGTTCTTAGTTATGTCTTTTCTTAAGTTCAATTTGGAGACAGTTTGCCCTGCTGAGGCTGTAGCAGCTGGAATTGGCAATAAAATTTTAAGCAACGCTTAAATTCACAAATGAACCATAAAATTTACATATTGTATTCAAAAATTATAATGGGATCTCCTATGATAAATTATCCTTACTGAAAATAATAACTCACAATATGTTAAGCTTAGATAAATTATTCTCACTTATTAAGCAATTTCATGTATCTTAAACCAACATATAGATGTACTCAGTGTTAGTTTTTCCCTTCTCCTTCACATTTTTAAATGCTGGAATTCTATTTAAAAAAAAACTGAAATAGTAGTATGGAGCTCAGCTTGTTCAATTCTCTTTTTATTTGACATTATAGTTTTATTTACAGACTAAATAAATAATCATTTCAGGAATATTTTATAGAAATGTCTCCTTCATAATCATGCAAAATATTTATTTTTTTGTTCTAATTTTCTGATATGCATTTTGGAATGTCACTTTAGTTTGTATTTCACCTGCAGTTTCTTTCAATTTATTTTTTTCCTAAAAATTGTTAAAACATTTTTAATCCTTTAAAAAGTGAAAATAGCCAAACTATGATCTACTTGACCTTTTTTGGTGTAATTTTACTAACATGAGTAACAGCAAGCAACTGTTTATAACAAATAACTGTGAGCATCGCAAATTCAAAATTAATCTGATTTTTCATGACAGACCAGATTCTTTATTCAGGAATCTTCTGTTCTCATTCCTTAACTGTCCAGAGTGTCTCTTATCTCACCTAAATCAAAGCTAAGTGCTTTAACAGCATGTATTCAACATTCCATTGTGTGTCTAAAGTGGTTGCAAAGTCACATTTGACATGCGTTTTATCAAAATGTTCCAGCATGGGCAGATGCAGAAGATACCACTTAAGACCTTAGAATGGTCCCGAAGAATGGCGTGGCTTTGGCTAAGCTGAGGCCATGTCTCCTGGTGACGAATGTGTCAGTGGCTGCTGTGTGAGACCCACCAGAACCGAACATCAGAACAGGAGGAGAAGTCAGGAAGTGGTCCCCTGGCACCACCGGCGGCTGATGCTGCATTGTGCAAGGGTCTCCACACTGCTGCCCCCGAGAGGAAGGACTTGATGAGGAATTCATCTGACTTTTCTCTGACTTTTCTTGGTCGTGGTACAGCCGCCAGATCCAGACGGTGGAGGACCGGGCTACCTTTCACCATGGGAACTCAGGGGAGAGTTGTAGAGATGTCTCCTGGGGCCTGAAGGACTCAGTCACCGGACAGATGCTGGTGGGTATGCAAGTAGGGCAGGAAAAATCTTTTCCCTTTACCCTCCTAGGCTGGGGCCCCAGAGTCAAGCTGATCAGAGATGTTAACAAGGAAAAAAAACGTTTTAAGGGAGATCACAATGAAGAATATGGCTCTTGGAGATGGCCAGAAGATTGAGGTTTACCTACCATCTTAGGTTAAACAAAGAAAAAGGGGTCGGGCTTCTGGATGTGGAGGGAAGCCCTGGGAAGGGGAGGAAATGGGTGCCATTATGGGCTGCCTTGTGCAGACGCGAGTTTCTTGGGTGATGGATTTGTCTCCAGGGGTAGCTCTCCTCCTGGTGGGAGAAGCCTTCATAAGTGGAAATTTCCTTTACAAAAGGGGAAGTTTAACTCTATTTTTAGGCAGCTAGGGAGAGGTAAAGAGCTTTTCCTGCATCTGCCTATTCTCAATTGCCCTTAGCTCAAAATAATTGCTATGCCAAAGAGACACATTTTGGGTGGCGTGTTCCAGTACACTTCTCAAGTGAGAGGTGATCATTTGTTCCTTAGTACGTTGATGTGTATGCAAGTTTGTGACATGTGCCCTTGTGTTTGTACAGGGCCCGTGTCAAAGGAGCAGAGTCCCAGAGGGACCCACCACCTCCAGGGAAGCATCTGGCAGCAAGGGGGTAGAAATACCCTGTCCTCTCTCCCCCACAGAGGGGAGGTTGGCCTCCTGAGCACAGAGCAGGACAGAGAGAGTGGAAATAGATTAGGTGGCGGGGGGTGACAAACAGGGAACAATGACCCCATAGTGCTCATTGCTTGTTTCTGTTAGGGTCTTCTGACCTTCACATAATTACATTTTGTCTTTCTCAATTTAGGACAGCGTAAGAATGAATTTTTACATTCTTGTGGAATGAAGGAAAGTAAAGCAATTTCCTCAGACGGAGGATCCGACACCTGAGAGCTCTGAAGTGAGGGCTCTGCGTTTTAGAACACCTGGGGCGGAGCGGGGTACCACCAGAGGGTTGCCAGGGTAACAGCCCACAAGAGAAGAAGGAGAATTATTGCCGATAGAAGTTCATTGCCTTTGCAGCACCCTGGAACAGCCCCTAAGAGTTTTCACAGACTTCCTGTGGTGAACCGCTCAGAGTTCTACAAAAAAATCCCCCAAATTAGTCCCAGGACCTAACAGCACAAATGCAGAGGCGTGAGACAGTTTGGTTTTTCTCACAGAATATGCCTTGATGGAAAGGAAATTGAAGTCTTTTACTTTTGCATAATTTTGTAAATTATATGTACTTGCCAGTTTAGCCTAAATTAGTCTTTTCCTCACCCTGATCTCCATTTCATTTAAAAATAGTAATACTTGATGTGCAACTCTGGGTTTTTCAGACTGCTTGAGGCAAACAGGCTTGACTCTGTTGCCTAAACGTCTGGCTTGTAGAGTCCACAAATGGTTGTATAATCAGAGAGCATTATTTGTGGGTTTAAGTGGAAAAGAAATACCCGCCGGACTCATTGCTTCACATGGCTTTCACAGGCCTTTACGTTGATCCGAGGGGTGATTGCCAGGCTGCATGTTCATTCAGGGTTTTCAGTGTCTGAGGGAGTCAGCTGGGGAGAAATAGTCACCAGAGTGCTCAGGCCCCGAAAGGAGACCCCAAAGAGGCCCCAAACTAATGGGGTCTGCAGTGGGGCTCCACGCTGTGATGCCCCAGCGTTTGACCCTCCCCTGCTTTTTGTGGGTCTTGATTTTGTGTTCCCAGCAGAGTTGAGCACCCGCCGGGACAAAGCAGGGATTCCCTGCCCGTCTGGGACCTGTCCTGCCACTCAGCCAGGCAGACACCCGCCCCTGTCAGCAAGTTGCTGTGGGTGACAAGGACTCTGCCGCCAGAGGGAATCCTATTCTCTGTAACCCCCAAGGGCTCTTAAGCTGTCCACCTCCTCTCCGTGCAGCTCAGTTTCTATGGGTGTAAAATGAAGGGGCAGGACCACCATGACCTGCGTGGTCCAACGTGGTGGTCCCCAGCCACACATGGCTATTTAAAGAAGTTAAAATTAAATAAGAGCAAAAACTCATCTCTTCAGTTGCCCTGGCCACGTTTCCAGTGCTCGACAGCCACGTGTGGTTGGTGGACACGTATTGGACGGTGCAGACAATAGAACATTTCCATCACCGGCAAGAGCTCTGTGAGACAGCCCTGACCTAGAGGCCCCTGAGCGCGCCCCGCAGGGCTGGACCTCCACCCGCAGGCTGGGTGAGTTCCGCCCACCTCCTGCTTCCTCCTCATGGGGTGTGGCGGTGTGCAGGGAACTCCTTAGCGCCCGTGGTTCAGAGTAAGTATGAGTACCAGTGACCATTAGCTTTGTTATTGTTTGGCGTTCTCAGTGACGCTGCCCGTGAACAAAAACCCTCAGGAGACCTAGAAGAGGACATTTCACTGGACCAGAGAACGCCAGCCTGAGAGGGGAGACAGACACCCAGAAAAGCTACTGCCTGTGACGAGGAGAGCTAAGGGTTGGGGGGACCAGGGGAGACCACTGCTCACCAGCCTCGTGGGGGAAGAAGGGGGTGTGAGCAGATGCGGGGGGACAGAAGCAGGGGGGCAGTGATGCTCTTCAGACCTGGGGTCTTGTCCTCAGATGATGTTTGAGTGTGAAGTTACAACGGTTGTTGACCAATGAAAATTCTCTCACTTTCATGGGGCCATCCCAGCATCCATCAAGACAGCAGACCGCCTGGGTACCACAGACAGGCCCAGGCCCTGTGGTCCAGAAGAGGCCCTTGGGTTCCCAAAGCGAGCCCTAGTCTGGTGTCCATATGTGCTCGAAAAGCAGATCAGCCTCGCGAGCCAGACAACCTCATGTCCACTGGAGGCAGAATCGCAGAGGCCCAGAGAGCTGAGCCTGGATCCGTCTCTGCCTTCCTCCACCGCAGCCGCTCCAGAACGTGACCCTCAGGCCCAGCCTCTGTTGTAATTTCTCGCTTTCTTTCCCTTTCTCTCAAGCCCTAGCTGGCCTCAAAACGTCCTTTCCCACACTCATCGTGGCCTCTTCAGAGTCTGGAAGGGAGGGGAGCCCGGAAGCCCAGGTGGTCCATCCTTCCCCATCAGTACTGCTGCCTTCTGCCCCGTTGGTGCCAAGAGGAGTGCCCTGGGGGGGAGGTCAGTTTACATGCCAGGTTCCCAGGGCACGGGTACAGGAGACTCCCCCCGGGCCAGGGCTTCCAGAGAGGTACCGTCTCTCAGTCCCCAAGCAGAGGCAGTGCCGGCCACCTGGGAGCTGTAGATTTAGGAACCTTGATTCAACCTTTGCCTTCCCTCCGGCTGAAGCCTGAAACCCCATCTATTTGAGCTTTAGTTGTACAGCTTTAGAATGTGCTATCCTTGTGGTAGTTTTAAACTACGTCCACAGGTTTGCCAACACTATTCTCAACAGGTGGAGTCAAATCCCTTTCCCCTTGGGCACGGGCTAGACTTTGCCATTCGATTCTAATGAATAGAACATGGTGGATATGACTAGGCTATAAAAGACATCAAGGACTTTTCTTTAATTTTTATTTTATATTGGCGGGTAGTTGATTAATAATGTTGTGTTCATTTCAGGTGTACAGCAGCACATCTACTAAAACTGAAACAATACAGAGAAGATTAGCATGGCCCCTGCCCAAGAACTTTCTTTGTTTTCTGTTTTGGCTCCTTTGCTTGGGGGGAAGGGCAGCTGCCATGTTGTGAGGATGCTCAAGCGGTCTTTTGGGGCGCTCCACGTGGTCAGGGGCTGAGGCCTCTTGCCGGTGGCCACGTGAGGGCCTCATCTTAGATGTAGCTCCTCCAGCTGCAGTCCAGCCTGCGGACAGGTGACTATGGCCCCTGCCAGCCCCGGAAATCCCTGTGAGTCCTTGTAAAGCCCCTGAATTCTTGACTGCAACCTCAAAAGAGCCCCCAAGATAGAACCATCCAGCAAGCAATGGCCAAATTCCTGACCCACAGAAACAATGTGAGATCATAAATGCTTTCTGAGGTTTTAAGATGCTAAGTTGGAGGTCAGTAACTAACAGAGTGCTAAATTTAAAAAGAGAGCCTGATCAAAATCAGCCGAGAACATTCCTTTGAATATTTCTTAAGGGGGTGCCTCATTGGAAACTAACATGACATCCCTCTTCAGTAACTCGGCATGACCAGGGTCCCGCTCGAGACTGGGGCATCTGAGCGCTGGTTGAAGTAGTCGCCTTGTGTTTCAAGGTGCCGCCGCATTGGATAACTTTGCATCCACATCTTTAGGTGATAGGATCCTACTTCCCTGCTTCCAGGAGAGGCCTGCGGGCTCTCGGGTTGGATCACTGCCCACACTCACTCTGGAGCATGCACTTGGGAAGAACCATGGCGAGGGGCATTAATCGCAGGCTCTTTCTCTCTTAGGATGTTTTCTGACTGAACTCGTGTAAGTTGCATAAATTAAGGACTTGCTAGAGACTGCTCAAGTTTCATCTTAAAATGTATTTTTTAAAATAGATCTTTATTGGAGTATAACTGCTTCACAATACTGCGCTAGCCTCTGTCGCACAACAAAGTGAATCAGCGACATGCACTCATACATTTCCATATCCCCTCCCTCTTGAGCCTCTCTCCCACCCTCCCTATCCCACCCCTCTAGGTGGTCACAAAGCACCGAGCTGATCTCCCTGTGCTATGTGGCTGCTTCCCACTAGCTATCTATTTTACACTTGGTAGTGTATATATGTCCATGACACTCTCTCACTTCGTCCCAGCTTCCCCTTCCCCCCGTGTCCTCAAGCCCATTCTCTATGTCTATATCTTTATTCCTGTTCTGTTCATCAATGTATTTTAAATTGCAGTGAATACTGGGCTTAGCAATTCGCATGCCTCACTTCATGTTGACAGGTAGTTTTTCTTCAAAAAGAGAGTTGTAGAATATTTTCAGTTTCCTTTTGGCAGTTCTTAATGTAGTTTTGGGGCGGGGAGAAAACACTTCATTTTGTCTAACCTACTGTTGTCCTAAAGAACATGATTTGGAAAATAATGGTGTTGGATCCATAAACCTGGCAGCTTCCCTGAAGGTTGTGCTTTTTTATCAACTTGTATAGGCTTTAATGTAATGGATGGTACACTTAAAAAGCAAAGGGAAATTAAATTATGGACCCATAATTTGAAGATGGCCTGGGTAAGCTTTTCTTGTCTGAAAGTGGAAGCTGAGACGTAAGATGAGCCACTCCAGGTCACTTGGTGGTGGTTAATGCGGGGCTGAGATGGACACCCACCTCCTGGGTGCCCCTGGGGTGAGACTGGGGGGCTTCCCTAGGTGTCAGCTGACCCATCATCCCTGATGGGGGTGCCAGATAAATGCAGGATGCCAGGTTAAATGTGAATTTTTGATAAACAACAAACAATTTTAGTGTAAATATGTCCCATTTTTTATTTACCTAAAATTCAAATTTAATTTGGTTTCCTATTTTTATTTGCTCAGTGGGGCAACTCTACTGCCCGGGCCCTGGGTTAGCCAAGGCCTCCAGGGGCAAAAGTCTCCCCAGTCGAGCTGCTTGGGTTGTCAGGTTTCCACTGTCCTCTGTCCCCTGAATGAGGCACAGATGAGATCCAGACATTGGTCCACAGGAAGCAGAGACAAGGACAATATCTTCATGAAAGTGTTTAAGGAGATTCATGCCCTCCGTCCTCACGCCCACTCCCTCTGGTACTCAGCCTAGTAATTCTTTCTTTTTGAAAAAAAAATTTTATTGAAACATAGTTGATTTACAGTGTTGTGTTAGTTTCAGGTAGACAGCAAAGTGACTCAGTTATACATTTATATACATCTATTCTTTTTTTGATTCTCTTCCATTATAGGTTATTATAAGATATTGAGTATAGTTCCCTATGCCATACAGTAGGTCTCTGTTATCTATTTTACATATAGTGGTGTGTATATTTTAATCCCAAACTCCTAATTTATCCCTCCCTCCTTCCCGCTTTGGTAACCATAAGTTTGTTTTCTCTGTCTGTGAATCCATTTCTGTTTTGTAAATAAGTTCATTTGTACCACTTTTTTTTAGATTCCACATATAAATGATATCATATGATATTTGTCTTTAAACAAAAGTGGTTGCTTAATTCTTTCTCTAAACAACACAGATGCCTCAGCAACACCCAAGGTTCTCTGCAGGAGGCTCCCCCAGGGAGCGCAGAGCAGGCGTGTCTCTGCCTACCGGGCTCAGAGCTCTGCGGAGCTCATCCTGGCAGGGACAGGGGGCTGACCTCTCAGAAATCGTGGCCCTGAGTCACCTTCCAGGGACTGGGTGAGGGACCTCCTTAGAGAGAGGAGGCAGGTGCCAGCTGCCTGCCCACCTCCAGGAGGGGCCCTACGTCTGGCCACAGCCACGCTGATGGCCCACTTGACCTTGAGCCCCTGGAGAGAAGGAGCCATCTCTTTTGTGTCTTTGGGTCCTAGCACCCGGCACGATGCTTGGCAGGCCAGGGGGTCTGTGATTCGTGGCTAGGTGGTGGATAGATCAATGAGAAAGTCTCTGGCAATAGATCCGGGTCTCTTACCCCCCTCCTCACCCCACCCTCATTTGCACACCATGAAGTTCCATCTTCAAGGCCAGAACTGGTGGTTCTTTCCCCTCTGAATCTCTGGGGTCTAGTCCTCAAAGTGAGGACGCATCCCTGAGGGAGGGTTGATGGAGCTGCTCTGTGTGGCCTTTCTCTGCCTGTACAAGGCACCCGTCTCTGGCTTTGTGGAGGCCAAGAGAGACTCAGAACAGGCCGCCCAGTGTGGGAAGCCTGTCCACACTAGCTGTGTGATCCTGAGTGAATCCCGGACTCGGTTTCCCTCATCTTCCAGGGCGGCCTGTTTGGCGCTGACCTTTTACAGCTTTAGAGTCAACAGCAGCAGCGCCAGCAGCCGGAACACACGTGGCCCTCGGGGCCAGGTGGCTGCAAATAGGGCCGGGCTGCCACATCCCTGGGGATTGTGGGAGAGCCCACTGGCCTCCGAAGAGTGTGAAGGGGGGAGCCGTGTCCCGAGGCAAGCTCTCCCTCATTGATCAGGAAAGTGGTGTCAGGGGCTACGGAAATAGGCTGGGTGGGCTAGGCCCAGGGCTGAGGGCAGAGATGCGGGTCCTGGGAACCCAGCCAGGGGCTCCCTGAGCTCATGCATCTTCTGAAATCAACACTCCCTGTCACCATGTCCCAAAGAATCCCGAGGACCAGGTGGGGTGGAGGAGGGGGGCATGAGTCGGGGCAAAAGGCAGAGCCCCGAAGGCAAAGTCAGGGCAGCTTCTCCAAGAGGCATTTGATTAATCTTCCTAAAGACGCCAGCCGGCCACCTGCCCCTCAGGTAAACAGGACAAAAGACACCAGTGTCCCTTGAGACGTGTCAGATGGCTTGGAGTCAGCCCCATGGACGCCTGTCTGGGATACGTGGGGTCGTTTAACTTCCCATCACCAGTAACACACACACACACACACACACACACACACACACACACAGGTCTCTACACCAGTGGACCTCACTCTGGTGGTCTCGCCCCCAGGGACATGCAGCCATGTGTAGACATGTCCTTGGTTGTCACAGCTTTTAGGATAAGGAGGTAGTGCTACTGGCACTGAGTAGCGGTCAGGAATGCTGCTAAGTATCCTAGAATACACCGGACAGTCCCTGGACAGAGAATCATCAGGCCCAAAATGTCAGTCATGCTGGGGTTGAGAATCCCTGCTCTAAAATTATGAAGCTGCCTATAAACTTTTGCTAAAAAAGACTGGGGTTTCCAAGCAGCTTCCCTGGAAAGACCATGCCAAGTCTCTACAAATCATACATCTGCTATTAGCATCAGTTTATGTAGATACCCATAGAAAGATGTCTGTTTTTGATGAAGCTAGCCCTCTTTCTCAACCACTTTGTAAGTGAAGATTCTGTAGGGACACAGACACACACACACACACACACACACACACACACACACACACAGATCGAGATGCACAGCTCATTTTTTTTCTCCCAGTGGAAACCGTTAAGTCCAGACCCTTTGGCAATGCCGAGAGCAATTGCAGAGGCACATTTAAAGCCCTTAAAAACTGCCAGTAATTAAGGAAGCTAGAAAAATGCTCAGGAGGCATTCTTGTGAGGATGTAATTCCTTTCACCCTCACGTGCAGAATGGAAATACGAATGTGGAGCCCATTTTCTGTTTGGCATTCAAAATCTTTTCTTTGGGTTGAAACACTCAAACTTTAAAAGACGGATGAAAATGTAAAGACAATTGAAATGTCATTTGACAGATGGCAACATTTGTCTTTTCACTAATTTAGACTAATTTTTCACTGCAATTACACTCCACTGTCATGGAGATTCTTGCTGGGGTCACCTTGCTTTTAGTACAAATGAAGGACTCCAAGCAATTTTTGCACAAAGGAAAACATTCCACCTTCCTGGTTTGGGGACTTTGCTCCCTCATTTTCGTCTGAAAGCCTGAAGAAAAGCAAGATGAAGGGAGTGTACAATTTTCTCACCGCAGTGACAGTCATACTTTAAAATCATAAAAACCCATCATTTAATGTGGAAAAGTTTAAAGGAGAAATTCTTCTTCATTTCTGCAGGCTGGTGGTGTGAATTACAGGACAGAGCACACTTGAACTGACTCGTGCTGGTTACAACTGGTTTTCTGCTTAAAGGGATATAACAAAAAGGAGCCTCCAAACATTCTCGTTTTTCTTTTCTTTTCTTTTTTTTTTTTGTGCTAACAAGCTTTTCAAATTCTCAAGATAGCAGTCAAGAAGTCCTGATGAATCTGTCCTACTAAAATTATACAACAGATAGGTCCTTGGACACCAGCCTGAAGTAGTTTTTTAAGGGAAGAAACCTGCTCCTTCACTAGATGTTTTTCTCGGGGAACAGGCACTCAAAGCGGGCATCTGAGGAAAAGCTTCTTGTACGTTTTGTGACGGCAAGAGGTGCAGTAGCCATAAGACTGGGGCAAGTGGGATGGTTGGGATCCAGATGGAGTATGAACAGCTTCAACTCAAAGGGAAAACTCCAGTCCCCAGAGGTGCGGATCCGTGGGAGGGAGCTGCCTAGGTCTCAATTTAGGGAAATAGAGGACACAAGGAATCCACTGGTTTGCCAGAAGTTGACATTCAATAGGAAAAAGAAAAGTCAGCCCAGTTACACAGCCTCTGCAGGAGAGGATCACCTCCTGTGGCTCTCTCTGGACCACTCCCAGTGCCTGCTTCCCAGGCCGCCTTCCTTTGCGGGAGGATGCTGGCTTCTGCTTCAGTTTCAAAGCATCACTTATCCCACAGATCCTTAGCTCCCAGGTATTTGTATTAATTTCATAATGCTGAAAACCCTACCTTGTTCTTAAAAAGAAGGCGGTCACTGTGCTTTACTAAATAGTTTTTTATTAATCACAATGTCTCAGCAAGATTTGTCCTTTGGAGAGCATGCAATTTTCACTGTGTGCTTCCTATAACTTCCTTCTAGGATATATAAGCTATGATATTCTTAAATATAAATTTAAATGTTTTTAAATTTCTCTAGCCTCTCAATTTGTAATAGGAATGGACATTCATTTCCTAAAGATTAAAACAAGAAGCAGCGAGGAGTTATTGGGGCAAGAGGGAGAGTTTTCATTTCACTCCGTCAACAATCCCAACTTTTAGATAAAGGTGTTTCTTCTCAGCAAGCTCAGAAATCCCGTGAGGAATCACCATCAGAAGTTTCATTTTGTTTGTTTTGGGGGCTTCTAAAATCTCTTATACGAGGGCAGGGTAAGCTGGTGGCCCCGCTAGCTGGGTCTTCCTCCTGCGTTTGTGAAAGATCAAGGAAGACGGACGGGGCGGGTTTGGCTGGTCCCCTGTCAGGGTGATTTAAGGGACCTTGATGTGGCTTTCACCAGGCAGCCAGGTGAACCCAAAAGCCCAGGTCGATAAAGACATTGGCGCTGTCCCCAAGCTCTGCATCAGGAGCCATTTTTCTCTTAACCGCAGGGAACTGACACTTCATATCTGTGGAGAAACAGGCAGAAGCCATAGAATCAACCTGCTCAAGGTTCCAGGGCTGACAGGCAGCAGACCCAAGGCCAGGCTCAAAGCCCGGTCACAGGCCTGGACTTCCCAGCGTGGCCTCCTTCTCCACGCTTGGTTGTCACTGGGTGTCATTGTTCCGCAGGCAAGTCACTTGCTGCTGGGTAACCTGATCCGGGGAAGCCAGCTTTGGAAGCGGGAGGATGGTGACCGCGGGACCTCTTGAGGACCTCGTACACACTCAGCGGTGTCCGCAGGGAGAGCCCCTAGTCCAGGGTGACACACCTGGCAGCGGGAACTTGATTTCAGGTGTTCACTTGCTTTAATCCTGGTCTACTAAGACTTAGATGTTGAGTGATCTTTCTCTGCCTGCAACAGAAGTTTCCTCTTTCTGCTTTATGAACATGTGCTTTGGAAGAAGGAGAAAACATAGACCAGGAGCCCAAGATTAAAATTAATGTGATATTTGGAAATAGGTGCAGCCTGTATGATTAAGGTTTTCTGGGAGACACTGAAGTGACTTGCAAAACAAAGTGTGTGTGTGTGTGTGTGTGTGTGTGTGTGCGTGTGTGTGTGAGAGAGAGACAGTATGCCTGTATGTGTGCATGCGTGTGAGTGTGTGTGTGAGAGAGACAGTATGCCTGTATGTGTGCATGCGTGTGAGTGTGTGTGTGCGTGTCTAATTTTGAAAGCTTTGACCCTTTAGAGTGCTTTTCCAGGAAGGGTTTATCCCACAGCTGTTCCCTCCGTAAACCTGGAACGCAGGTGAGTATGTGGATGTTTAAGGAAGACTTGTGAGATGCCAGCAGAGTCCTGGGACAGAGTGCTGTCTTCGGTTTTGTGTCCTTCCTAGAACTGTGTAGCCAGGAGAGAGCACCTAACAGAGGGTGAGTGAACCAGTGGGTGAAGGAAAGATTTGTATAACGAGCGATGGATGTGATCCTTCCCTCTGAAGGACGTCGCAGCCTCTGTCCAGACCAGACAGCACAAGAAGAAGAGAGAGGGTCCACCTGTAACTGAGCGGGACCCTCCGGGGCCTTCCCAGGACAGACCCCCTCCATGTCATCTGCCTGCCTCTCATCTGTAGAAAAACTTTAGCCAAAGAATAAATGTAATCAGAGAAATGAGAAAATGCAGAAGCCCAGCAGAGACCCTCCTGCAAATTCTGCATAAGGTGCTTTCTCTTCCCTGAAGGTGAAAGAGAAGAACAGGGGTCCCAGGGCCATACCACGTGGTGGAGGTGAGCGGTCAACCTGGGGAGACCGCCTAGAGCCTGGAGACCCTGCGAGGGCAGAAGGAGTGCCTCCCCATCCCTGAGAACACCCTGCAAGGCATTTTGTCAACTTCCGGGGCCACCAGCTTCCCCTTCACCCCATCACCACCACCCCCGCCCCCCTGGTGTAGCATCTCCAAGTTCACCAGTTAGCCGAACAGCAGACTACTTCTCCCTCACAAACAGAATCTGGGGACTCAGCATTGTCTTTATTGCTCGACAGGCCGTGTGCTTGTTTAGTCTGTTCACAGGGGCGCTAAACCTGGGCTGGGGCTGCCTGGACTGACAGGGGAAGTGAGTCCCTGTCGGGGAGTCGGTTCCAGGCACCCAAGTCCCCCTCAGAAAAGGACAAAGCCCCAGGCTTCTCAACTCTCTGGGGGCCTTTTCATCCCTGTCATCTCCTGCTTAAATGAGGGGGCAGCAGAGGAAGAGATTAGCGGCTTTCCGTTTACAGGTAAACAGGGAGCGATCTCTATCGAGGCTGTCACTCAGCCTTTCTGCAGCAGCTCACCCGGCGCGGAAACTGATCTGGGGGATCTTCAGCTCTGTCTTTCCAGGACAGCCCGCTGGGCGTGAGAGCAGGCTCCCAGCACTGCGAGGGTCCTTGGGGGCTGCAGGGGGCCTCCCACTCGCCGCCCGACTCGGGGCTGCAGTGTCGGGGGCACTGCTTCCTGGGGCCCTTGGTGGAGAGGGTGTGTTTTGGGGGAGGGGGCCTCATGATTGTGGGCTCAGCTCTCAGCCCGGCCTCTTCTTGGGCTCTGGACGATCCTGGCCAAGGAATGTCTTCCCGCGTCTTCCTCCACCACCCGTCCCCAGACTGATGACTCCAGAAGCTGCAGCTAGACCATTCTCGGGGACCCCGGTGGCACAACCATCTTCCTCCTGGGTAGCCCATGTCCCAAATGCACCTGAACTCAGCATGTTCCACGGTGAACTCTCCCCCGCCATCCGGGACCTGCCCCTCCTTCAGCCACCCTCCGCCTTCCCCAGAGGCCACAAGGGCTTCCCTATCTCCCACTCCCTTCCAGCCCACCCCCAGAGCCCAGCAGTCCCATCTTCTTGTCTTGGCTAAACCATGGTCTTCCTTGCTGCCCCACATCCTTCCGTGGCTCAGACCCTCACCTGCTCTCCCAGCCCCACTGCCCCCTCCTGCTTGCTCCTCCCCCCGCCCTGGTCATCACTGAACAGTGGCCAGAGCATCTGCACAGAGGCCCAGATGCCCGTCTAAATAAACCACACTCACAGCCACCCCTCCCAGCTCAGACCCCACAGGACCTCATGCATTCAGGGCCGATCACAGAGGAATCCAGCCTCCACTTCTGCCTTCTCACTGCTCTCTTCCTCCAGGCTGATTTCCGGCCACCCTCCCCTACGTGGAGCCCCCAGAACCCAGCACAGTCCCTCACCTCAGGGGCTTCGTACCTGCTGCTTCTTCTACCTGCTTCTTCCCTAGCTGCCTGACTAGTTGCTACTGGCTTTCACATCACCTCTTCCAGGAAGCCTTCTCTGATATGCTCCTCCATCCCACCCCACCCCATCCCCTGAAAATGCTGCATTTTTGTCTTTTGTTCCCTAAAGGGTAGCAGGCACATTCTACCCAAGACTATGTTTGTCTCTGTTGGGGCTCACACACAGCAAATCTGTTGTTTCTTAGATTTGGAGTAAAGGAGTCCATCACCAGGTCTCAGGAAAAAAAATTCACCAGGGTTAATAGCACTGCAGCCCACAGGATAACTGTGTTTTAAATTAAACATCTTAAACAAATCGGGCATTTAAGAGGTTAGCTGTGACCCTGGTATAGCATATATGTGTATATGTGTGTGTTATACATTTGATTATACATTTACATGTATACAAAATTATTAATTTTATAGCCCATCTTTATTACATATATACCACATATACACATATATAACACACAATTTTACATACATAAAATTATGTGTCATGCATGTATGTAATAAGATGGGGTACCAGAGCTCTGACCTTGGAAAGCAAAGCTCTGTGGTTTTGTTTTACTTAACCTAACACCTATGTCCCTTTGCAGAGCATCTCTTAACCATGGGACTGGGTGACGTGCTATGTACATTCATCTCTTTTAGTTTCCACGTACTCTCCTCAAACCCCAGGTGCTCAGACAGCATTCCTTCAGCAACTGCTGGATTATATTTCACTCCACAAGAGATACTCTGCCTTTCTTTCCTCTAATAATTTTCGTTTAGGATCTACTTGGAACAAGAAACGGGGATGTACTGCCCCAGCTGGACCGTGTAGAACAGGCTGCCTGTCACCTGGAGCCATTGGTGGGTGGGGATCCTGAGAAGACAAAGCTCAGCCAGTGAACCCGGGGCCGGGAGGCAGTTTTGAAATAGTGCGCAAGCCCTGCCTCTGGCTACGTTTCTGGCTCCGTCCCCGCCGCTCACCCCACCCAGCACAGACCCGGTGCCCAGGGACACTCAGGCATCCTACCCCGCTGCCACCCATCCCCACTGTCAACCTCATGCGGAATCGCCATTGGTTGAGGGCGTCCTCCTGTATTGCACCCACTCTGCTGGACAGCAGGACGCCAAGACCAACAAGACCCCATACCTGTGCCCACCAGCCTGTGGGTAGAGGTGGGGTTGGGAGCTACAGGCCCTGAATGACAACACTGTCATGTGACAAGGGCACCCAGAGGTGCCAGGTGCCCTGGGAATCCTCGGGAGACCCCCTGGCCTGGCCTCTGCTCGCGCGTCTGAGAAGTGCGGTCTCTTCCATCCGACCCCAGCTGATGCTTCCTCCCTCTTAGGCTTTCCATCGGGGCACCTGCACAGCTCTCACCTCTCACCTTGGTCCTCCCTGCCCCATGCCGTAATGAGGACCTGGGGAGAAGGGATCCGCCATCCTCCCTTCAATCCGAGGGGCCAGGAGGTGGGCTCCAGAGCCCCCTTACCCACCCACCCCCACCAGCTGTGGAGCACAGATGGGAGCACTGGTGCCTGGGGGCTCCAAAGAGCTTGCCCAAGAGCCAAACAGCGAATGCGGTGTGGCCTGAACCAGACCCCCGTTCTTCTCCATCCTCCGTTCACTCGACAGCAGCCCTTGTGGGCACAACTGTGGTCCAGGGGCCATTTCGGGCACAGGTTTTAGAGCGGGAATGTGGAGACAGAGAATCAGACAAACCGGAAGATGAAGTGCTGGGGATGTGATGGAGGGGGTAACGGGCAGAGAGGGGGTGGGGATGTGATGCAGGGGGTAACGGGCAGAGAGGGGGTGGGGATGTGATGCAGGGGGTAACGGGCAGAGAAGGGGTGGGGATGTGATGCAGGGGGTAACGGGCAGAGAGGGGGTGGGGATGTGATGCAGGGGGTAACGGGCAGAGAGGGGGTGGGGATGTGATGCAGGGGGTAACGGGCAGAGAGGGGGTGGGGATGTGATGCAGGGGGTAACGGGCAGAGAAGGGGTGGGGATGTGATGGAGGGGGTAACGGGCAGAGAGGGGGTGGGGATGTGATGGAGGGGGTAATGGGCAGAGAGGGGGTGGGGATGTGATGGAGGGGGTAACGGGCAGAGAGGGGGTGGGGATGTGATGGAGGGGGTAACGGGCAGAGAGGGGGTGGGGATGTGATGCAGGGGGTAACGGGCAGAGAGGGGGTGGGGATGTGATGCAGGGGGTAACGGGCAGAGAGGGGGTGGGGAGGCAGTACCTGCTCAGAGGCCTGGGGGGAGAGAAGGACAGACCCGTGGGAGAGGGACGAGCACAGGGGAGAGCCGGCCGCAGCCCCTGCAGCGTCCGTCTGTCCTCACATCCCTCCCAGGACCTGCCCAGCAACCTCTGGGGTCCGCAGCAGGCGGATGCGATGCATATATGTCCTCTGAATCCCATGAAAAGTACAGAAAGTCAGTGCCGTTCCATGGCCTACGTCACAATAAGGTTCTCTACGTTACAGCAATACCGACTCCTCTGGGGTCCTTGTTTATAGAATTAACCTACCTGTGTTCACTCAAATAAATCATACATGGACATTTAACACCTAAAAGAAGGAAAGACACCAAAAAAAAATAAAAGAAGAAGAATCTACCTTCCTTCCTAGGGTTCTGTTTGAGAGAATGATAATCTTCAAGAGCTATAAATTTATGGGAAATTTCTATTGAGAAAGAATTTAAATGGAGTCTGTGAGAAATAATTTTTCAAGAAGAAGAAATGCGAGTTTTTCCCTCAGGCCAGGGGATGTTTCAACCCCGCCAAAGGCCATCCATCAGAGCCTATTAGGTGAAATGAATCTCCCCAAGCAGCTGTAATCCCATCAAAGGGGGAAAGGGTGGGAGGCAGCTGGTGTGACCGCCCCACCCCAGGTCTGGGAAGGAAGTCGTTTGTTCACAACGCAAACAAGTTTTCACTCTAGGAAGGATTAGCAAGACTCACGCTAACCCAACGCTCCCACTCACCCCCCAGAAGCTGCTCTGCTCTGTTCCAGAAAGACCGGCAATGCCTTTGAGAATATTTCACTCAGGGAAAATCCCCAGCGTCACGAGATTCTTCCTGATTGCTTTCCTTAAAAGAAAGGAATTAATTATAAACCGGAAGACACGTTGCCTTCCACTGCATCAGCCCTCAAGAGGGGCCAGGGCACAGGTACCCCCAGAGCCCTTGACGATCAATACCAAGTGAAAACTCGTTATAAAAATAAATTAGAAAACAACTCCTAAGCACTTGCTGTTGGGGGGCTGTTCTTCTTCTGCTCTTTAAAGCCCAATAAAACAATTAACTTTTACATCTCAGTTCCCACTGCTAGAGAGCTGGTTTCTCCAAGCAGCGCCCTGGGCCGCGCGAGCCTCTGTTAGAAAGAAGTGAGCCCTGCAGGGGGGCAGGGAGACAGCCACGGGCCACAGGCCACGGGCCACAGGCCATGGTCTGGCCGCTGTCCCCCGGACTCCCAGGGCTCTGCTGGCAGCGACTGCCCTTCACGGGAGGGCAGACGGTCAAGGTCCAGCTGTGGTCGCCATCCCTCAGGCAGAGAAGAAAGGAGTTTTTATAAATGTCACTACCTGAGATGGATGAAGTGAACACTCAGAACTGAGTGTGCACGTGACACCAAGTGCTCAGAGCACGCGGTTTCCAAGTTAATTCTCAGTGTGGTCTGTAAACCCCCGACCACTGCTCTGGGGCTGGGCCCTGTCACCTTCTGTCTGCAAGGCACCGTGGGACTTGGCCGGGCCGAGGATGCACCTCGGCTGGGCTGGTCGGCAGGGGGTGACTGCCAAAGCTCTGGGGGGCAGGGTGGTGGGCAGGCCCCACCGGTCCACGTGAAAGAGAAGGGGGGATCGGACGCAGCCTCCAGAGCGCCCCCAGCCCCAGGAGCACCCCGTGGGCTGAAGTGAAGTTCAGGGGGAGAGAGGAACAGGCACACAGGACTGGAGGGCCGCCCTGGCTGGGGTGCGACACTGGGGACTCAAGGGCAGTAGGGCCCAGGTGGCCGGGAGGAAGCAGGGGCTGAGGTCCTGTGAGGTGGGGCTGGGATGGCCCTGCGTGGGGTGGTGAGGGGGCCTGGGGCCGTGGGTGGGAGCAGGGCAGCGTGCAGGCAGGGCGAAGGCAGGACTGCTGCCGGGGCCCCCCAGGAGGGGTGGGTGGGAGAGGGGCGGGTAGGACGCACCTCCGAGATGCCTGTCTTGAAAATTATTTCATTGATTCATGTTTAATCCAATCAGCTTACTCTGTGCAAGAAGGAGTCCCAGCCCATCACAGTGGGCACCCGAGAGATGCAAATAAAATGCTGAGGGTGCACAGCAAAGGGGGCCCCAGAGGGCTTCTTGGAGGAGATGGCCTATTCTCAAGGTCTTGAACATACTGTGGAAGAATTAAGAATTAGATTGTCACAGGTACTGGGTGAGGTTAAGGGGAGGAGGGAAGGAGGGGCGTTTCCAACACTTGGAATCTACAAGGATGTAACAGGCATGGGATTTTAAAAGGATTTCAGCAAAAATCAACTGCACAGTGACACCCATTAATGGTGATGGAGACTCATCTCCAGGTTTCTGTTGCGGCAGTTGACCTTTCGCATCGTAGAGGAGTGACGTCAGTCTAACTGCTCAGTGGCTGTTGCCAACATGAGCCCCATCCGTCTCAGGATGCAGGGATCTGCATTTCCTCCCGGCTCCATCACCCAGCGCCCGCGTCCTATGCGCACTGGCCTGTGTTCTCTGGCCGGGGGAGACGGAGAGGAGGACCACACCACTCCCGGCTCTCCCGTTGTCCACCCCGGGAGCCGTGGTCCAAGGAGGGGCAGGACAACCATGTTAGAGGTTTGGGGTCGTTCCACATTTCTTACACAACTTTCTCTCATTAGTTATCTGCTGCTTTTGTCAGCCACCCATCATTTTCCAGACAAGAGGGGGCCTAAGGGGAGACACAGAAATCAGGAGAAGTGAACTGACCCACAGTTATGACGGATGTGGTCCGAGAGCACTTAGAATCCGTGAGCCCCGCTCTCCCTCTTGGCAAGCGCTCCTTCCCGCTGCAACAACACAGGATCTGCTCCCTCCAGCCCTGTGGGGATGGGACCCTGCCTGCCAGCATGCTCCCTCCCGCTCCGAGAAACCAGCCCTGGGTTACTGGCAAAGACAGCTAGAAAATGAACAAGGATCCAGCTTTAAAGACAAAACCAAACCAAAGGCCAAGCATTCCCAAAAAGGGTCAGTCAGCATTCACCGAGGTCCGCTTCATGGTGTGGGTGTTACACACACACACACACACACACACACACACACACAAGACTCTAATGTCAAATAAATTGGAGAGGGTGTCAGTTTAGCTGAAGGGACGGATTCCTTCGCTGTCTGACCTCCGACCTCTGGAAACTTTAGAGGGTAAATGTGACTCTGCAGGGGAGGACCAAGCAGAGCCCTCTTTGAAGGAGCCTCTTTGAGGACAAGGCATTTCCAAAATCACTGGGGCTGGGGCGACATCCAAGTAAAGGCAGGTGGGCTTCTGCTCCCCCATGGCTCACGTACCGGAATGGTCCCTTCCCCGGTTCGGACCCAGGCCCCGCTGGTGCCTCGACTCCTGCTGAGAGCTCAGGACCCCCTGCCAGTCCCGGGCGCTTGCTTCTCAGCGGCGCCGGCGGCCCAGGCTCCAGCCACGCACTCGCGGGCTTATACTGCCCTCTAGTGGTAGCGCCTTGAAAGGGCCGTGGGATGCCGAGGCGGGGTCCCGGGCCGCCCGGGGGCTGTAAGGATGTTGTCGTCCCGCCGTCTCTAATGCCTCCACAGTGAATCCATAGAGACTATCACCTGCTTATGCTCCACCTTTCAAAAAGATAAACATAATGATTTGACTCTAATAGAAAGCGGAGCTGCGAGAACTGAAAGTAAGTTACATGAGAGTGTTTCAGTGACTCACCAGAAACAGTTTCCAAATCGCCCGCTAGGAGGCAGTGTTGCTCCCACTGAGAACGGCAGAGCAGGGGCGACGCGAAATAGTCAGTTAAGGGCTTTGAGGGCAATAGGCTGTCCTCACAACCCCTCACCCTGCGGGGGCCTCACAGCAGCTGCGGGCGGTGCCTAACTCCCCGGGCACGGCTGTGCTTCCGTAAAACTGTGTCCGCAAAAGCAGGGGCCTGTCTGGACTTGGCCCACAAAAGGGAAGTCGTTTGCTGACCTCTGGCCTAGAGCTGCAGCTTACAGACGAGGAAACTCGGCGGGAGGGTCCCTGGTAGGGGCGGGGGGAGGAGGCAGAGAGTGGCCAAGGCCAGCAAGTGAGATCCTGACCCCGTGGGAGCAAAGCCAAGTTCCCTGAGCCTCCCCGCCGCCCTCCCCCCGAGTTTCCACGCTGTCCCTCAGCTGTGCGTGTGTGTGTGTGGGGGGGGGTGGGATGTGGATGGGAGGGTGCAGAGCTAATTACATCTGCAAGAATCCTATTTCCAAATAAGGTCACATGCGCAGGCACCGGGATGAGGACTTCCAACATCTCTTTCTGGGGGACAATTCAGCCCATAACAGTGGGGCTCTCGCCTGGATTGCCCGAGTGGATCTGGGGTTCCCTGGGCTCCGGCTCACCTGCAAACCGTGGCCTGAGATGCACCAGCCAATTTGTGCATCTCTGTTCCTGGATATAAAGGGTCCCTTAAAAAGCCGCTCTTTCTCACTATTATGGGCCAACTTTTGATAAGAAGCAAGTCAACATCAGTTAATAGGTAACACTGCGCTGAAGGCAAGGGCCACGTCTTGTCCATCTCCGTGTCTGCCCACGATACTTCGCAGATCCGGGGGGCCCCACAAAAGCCAGTGGGCAGGGCGGCTCGTCCGAGGTGCAGTGGCTGGTTTCTTAGGGTGAGCCACAGAGGGTTGCTGGGGCGGGAGTGGTCGGGGGCTGCCCGTGTCGGGCTTCTAGGAGAGTTTACCGGTTTGATTCATCCTTTTTTGGCAGATATTTCATGGCTCACAGCACGTCCATCTTCTCCATGATGAAGTGTGTGAAATGCAAAGGCTCTCAGCTCCTCTCTCTGTTTCTCCTCCTTTGCTGACAAAAACCATAAGATGTTCAAGGCTTCTTGGAAGATTTGTGACATTCGCAGGTCCGGCAGGTGAGAATTAGTTGGGTTCTACTTAAGAAACCTAGATCGTCTGCTCGAGCTGTTCAGAATAGCAATTTTCACATTTTATAGAAGGATTTATAAAATCACCTTAGAACTGTAAAAATGTGTCCTGGAAAATACCAGAGATGTTTTGAGATTTCTGCGTGTAACATATTCACTGATAATGTTATTCATAATGTTCTCTTCATGGAAACAGATTAATGGGATCATTTGTGAGGTTTTACCAAAGAAGGTGGTTGGAAAAACAGGGAATGAAAAAGCAGGTTGCTAACACAGGGGTGGGACAATAGCATCCAGTTGGAGTCAGCTAGGACTTTTGACCTTGGGCAGCTCAATTTTGACCTTTTGGGCCTCAGTTTGCTCATCTGCCAAATGGGGTTAGTAATGGTTCAGTCTCCCAGAGCTTTTGTGGTGGTGACAATAAAAGATGCTTAGGGGCTATGGAAAAGTGACCTAAACCATGGACAGAAGGACAGAATCTGTGATTGTGGCTACCTTGGTGAGGGAGGAAGGGGAACAGAACCGGGGATGGGGTAGAAAGGAGGCTTCCATGGTCTTAGCAATTTTTTGTTTATTTCATGTAAAAATATTAGAAGTGAATGTAACAGACTTTTTAAATAGCTTTATGGAGATATAATTCACACACCATACAACACACCCATTGAAAATGTACAATTCAATGGTTTTTAGTATATTCACAGATAGGTGAAACGATCACCACAATTTTAGAACATTTTCACCATCTCAAAACGAAACCCTGAACCCTTGATCAGTCTCTCCTTGATCCTTGTGTCCCCCCTCCCAGCTCTAAGCACACTGATCTACTTTCTGTTTTTCCTGATCTCTCTATTCTGGACATCACATATGAATGGAATTCTGCAATATGTGGACTTTTGTGTCTGGATTCTTCACTGAGCATCGTGTTTTCAAGGCCCATTCATGTTGTAGCATATGCCAGTACTTCACTCCTCTCTGTGAATGACTAATATTCCACTGCATACTTACACCACATTTTGTTTATCTATTCGTCAGTGGATGGGCATTTGGATGGTTTCCACTTTTTGGCTATTATGAATGATGCTGCCATGAACATTCGTGTACAAATTTCATGTGGAAATGTGCTTTTAATTCCCTTGGGTGTATAGCTAGTACTGGAATTGCTGGGTCGTGTGTAACTCTGTTTACCTGTTCCAGCAGCTGCCAGACTGCTTTCCAAAGTGGCTGCACCACTGCACATCCCCACGAGCTGTACACGCGGGTTCTGAGTTCTCCACACCCTCAACCACGCTTACTGTTCTCTGCCTCTGATTCCGGCCAGGCTAGTGGGTGCAAAGTGGTGTCTCATTGTGGTTTGATTTGCATTTCTCTGAGAGCTGATGATTCTACCTGCCCCCTGAGCGCTGGCTCTTTGCTTTCTCTGGTTGAAAAGCATCAAAACATCACCGTGTGGGTGAAATTGGGCTCGTTGTGAACACTCTGAAGCGTAACTGGCAACTCTGCTCCCAACAGAAAGTCTCAGGCAAGGGAGCAGGTGTGCCAGTGGTTAGAAAAGGAGGCTGTTCGCCAATGGTGTCTGGTCTGCGTGTCCCTCGGAGGAACCGCGGGAGCCTCAGTAAATTCTCTCGTTCTCATCTGGGGCCAACAGGCTCTCCCCATTGACTCCCTTCCCTCCACCATCACCCTGGCTGTGGTGCTCCCTTAAAAATCATGGCTGTCGTTGCTTTGTGACCACCTAGAGGGGTGGGATAGGGAGGGTGGGAGGGAGGGAGATGCAAGAGGGAAGAGATATGGGAACATATGTATATGTATAACTGATTTACTTTGTTATAAAGCAGAAACTAACACACCATTGTAAAGCAATTATACGCCAATAAAGATGTTTAAAAAAAAAAAATCATGGCTGTCTTTTCTCACCTTCAGCGGATGGTGAACAAGATACGAAGTCTCCCATGAAGTTTCCATTAGATTCCCTCTCTTCACAGCTTGGGTCCCAGGCAGGGACAGCCCCGGGCTTTGTGCTCACAGCTCAGACGTGTGCCCTGCGAAAGGCCTCTTCAATCTCCGCATCTCCCGAGCCCGCGCTGACTCCTTCGAGAGGGACAAGTTGCTCCGTGGTGTCCTCTAAGCGACGGAGGCGAGCACGTGCCAGCCTGTGGATCCAGGGCATGGGCCTCCGACTGCCTGTCAGCACAGGGCTTCTTCCCCTTTGCTGGAATCCATCCTCCTCTGGAGGATACAAATCTGTCCTCCTCTCATATCTGCCCTTTCGCTGTCAGCATGCCTGACCCCAGATTAAGCCCAATCTCCCCACCCTCTTACCCACCCAAAGGCTACCTGCAACATCATGGTTAGGAACAAAAAATCTGCAGAACTGCCTTTTTCAAACCCTCATGAAAGACCCCAATGGACCTAATCAACATTTAGATGTAGGAGTGAGCCAGGGTCACGGAAGGCCTCCCGTCATGTGAATGAGGAAACCGAGGCCCAAAGAGGAAAAGCTGCAGCTCAAGGTCACACAGCTGGTTAGCTGGAAGTCCTCGGCTGGAGCCAAGCTCCCGATTGTGGGCTCATGCACCACCCGCACTCCCACCACATACAGGAGTGAGCAGTGGCCAACGTTAGCTCCCTGCTGCCTCCTCTTACCCCACTTGAGAGCCAGCACCCAATTCATTGCTTTCCTTTGTCCAGCGCTCTGCGGGGCTTATCACAAAACACAGTTACCTTTGAGAGGCCCGTCTGCTCAAGTTGACCATGCCCCCCATAGATGAATGGGTCTAAAAAGCCTGTCTTGGTCAGCTTAGGCTGCTATAATGAAATATCACATTCTGGGGGCGGCTTAAACAACAGACATTTATTTCTCACAGTTCTGGAGGCTGGAAAGTCCAAGATCAAGGTGCCTGCAGACTCAGTTCCTGATGGGGGCTCACTTCCTTGTTTCCAGAAAGCAACCTGCTCATGCGTCCTCATGTGGCCTTTCCTTGGTGCTCACGGAGGGACAGAGAGTTCTGCTGTCTCTTCATTTTTTTTTTTTAATTTTATTTATTTTTGGCTGCACTGGGTTTTTGTTGCTGTGTGCAGGCTTCCTCTAGTTGCAGTGAGCGAGGGCTACTCTTTGTTGTGGTGCGCGGGCTTCTCATTGCGGTGGCTTCTCTTGTTGCAGAGCACGGGCTCTAGGCACGCGGGCTTCAGGAGTTGTGGCTCGTGGGCTCTAGAGCACAGGCTCAGTAGTTGTGGCGCACGGGCTTAGCTGCTCCGCGGCATGTGGGATATTCCCGGGCCAGGGCTCGAACCCGAGTCCCCTTCATTGGCAGGCGGATTCTTAACCACTGCGCCACCAGGGAAGCCCCTCTCTTCATTTTCTTACAAGGGCCCCAACCCCATCAGGAGAGCCCCACGCTTATGACCTCATCTAAATCTGATCACCCTCAAAGGCCCACCTCCAAGTATCATCCCACTGGGGATTAGGGCTTCAACATAGGAACCTGGAGGGACACAGACATTCAGCCCACAACAGAACCTCACGCAAAGAATGTGGGAAACGTTCAAGGTCATCCTGGAATATACCTCTTGCCACTGGGGATTGTAGCAAATAAACATGGGAGGCCATTTACAGCTACAAATGCTACCAATAAACACTTGTAGCAGCCGTGGCCAGCATCTGCCCGACAATGACCAGTTTGGATCAGCTCTCACTCTGGGGATTCCCCTCTACAGCCGGGGTGGATGTCGTCTTTTTGCTCTCCCAGCTTTGCCGCTGGACTCAGACCCAGCAAGCTTTGCAACTCAGATTTTACCTTTTGTCTATGATTCTGACTACGACACTTAGACCTACTGACCTCGTGATCAATGGATTGATTTTCCCCATTTCCTGATCTCTGCCTTTGTAAAAAGAATGAAAGAAGGTTGGTCGTTATTTCTGAATATGAGTGTAATGCGTGCCAATTGTAGGAAATACAGGAGAATGTAAGAAAAAATAAAATCCACTGCCCCTCTGCACCTTGGGATACCCCCGTTAGCAGTAGAACTCCTGCCTTTTTCACACAATATTATGTGTACATATTTCCTTCTCAATCATCGTTTTCAGTTGCTTTATCACATCACATGATGTGGATATAATTACATTCTCCACATCTCCATCCCCTGTAACTGTCACTCTCCAGAGAAACAGAGTAAGACATGGCTGTCTTACTCTGTTAGTTGGGACCATGTTCTGAGGCTTTTTAAAGACACAGACTCTCACTTACATCTTGGAAACTGTCTTGGAATCCTAACCTTCCTTTTCAAATATCATTGCAGTAGAGTTCTGGGTTCTGGTCAAAACTATCTTCATCACAATAGTAAGATGTCATCTGCCTTTTGAACTGCGTTGGTACTTGCAATGGTGGGTAAAATTGCTTTGCACTTTAGCACAAATGAAGACACTCATCAAACTGCACCAGACATTACCATGCTCTTCACCACCATGTACTTGCAGTGGAGAAAAAAGCCAGTTCTAGTTAAGAACACCTCTGATTGAAATGAAAATATGCACACAGCATGTTTGCGGCATACCCAAGCACTGTGAGCGTCTCCAGGGAAAGCACTTGTGAGGTTGGTTGAAACGTGAGCTAAACTTACTGCCTCTTTCATGCAGTGCCATTTCTATTTGAAAGAATGACTGACAAACTATGGTTATTCAGGCCAGAGTATTTGGCAAACTTTTTCTCAAAAATGAATCAAGTGAGTCTGTCCCTTCAAGGAAAACAACTGACGGTATTTGTTGCCAAGGATAAAATTTGAGCTTTCAAGTAAAAGATTAGAATTCTGGAAAACTTGTATTTGCCATCCTGAGCTTCCCAGCTTCCCAGTCCTTCAAGACTTTTCTGATGAGATTGGTGGCAATATTAACAAATGTGAATTTTTGATGTTTATAATTAATGTGTCAACATTTGGAAGATCTGCCTAAGTCAGTGAACCAGTATTTTTCAAGTGATCAATATTTGATGCTACAAAATCATGCATGGTTAAATGATCCAGTCACAGTACAAAAGAGACCAATGCAAAGGATGCAATGTGTTAATGTAACAGAGAAGGAAAAATTCACTCCTATAGTTTCAGATTCCACGTGGCAACTGACCTTAAAGCAAAGACCCATAAAGGGCCATAAAACACTCCTCTCTGTTCTAACCATATCTCCATGTGAGGTTGAGTTTTCTTCAGCCAAACAACTGATGACAGATGGAAGACAGAAGCAGATGGGAGAATCTAGCCATCTTCTGTTAAGCCTGATATTTAAGAGATCCACAAAAATACAAAAGAATGCCACTCTTCTCACTAAATTATTTCTTGTTTTAAAAAATATAGTTATTTTTCTTTCAGATATGTTGTTCGTATTAACATGTAATGGATTTGTTGGGGTTTTTTAATAAATAAAAAATGATCATTGTGAAAACTTACCAGTTTTCATTTCTAATGTGGTAAATATCAGTACAGTCAGCCCACATAAACAAAAGCTCTTGAGGGTCCTCCAGCAATCTGTAGAGTGCAAAGGAGTCCCCCTGAGACCAAAGGTTTACGAACTCCTGATCTTTAGCCATGAGCATCTTAAATGCCATCCATCTCTATGACCCTCTGAAAAAGTGATGCATCATTTATCTTGCTATCAAAATTCTCTACAAGTTTTTATTTGATCGAACGAGTCCATGACAGCCAAGTTTTCATGGAGGCATTAAGCTAGATGTTTGCATTGAGCCGCACTGGGGGTGGCAGTTTATCAGGTGGAGTGGCATTAACTGACTTGGGTCAGAGTACAGCCAAAAAACCTTCCAAAGGCACTGCATTCACAGCAGGGTGTGAAACATGCGTGGGTTGGTACGCTCAGTAAAAAGCCACACAGTTCCCAGACACATGACCTCAGAGTTTCCTCAACAGTACACCACGAGCTCCTGGGCACTCATTTGTAAATAAAATATGGAGGAGTCTGGAAATTTGAACATTTTTTCAAAGATTTCTCATTCTGGAATATGAAGCGAATTTTTCTTATCCTATCAAGTGTACCTGATTGTCGTCATCATTCATTCATTGCCCTTTTTCCTGAGGTTCTTGTGTGTGCTATTTTTTTTTAAATTATTTTATTGAAACATAGTTAAATTTAAATGTTGTGTTAATTTCTGCTGTACAGCAAAGCAATTCAGTTATACATATATATACATTCTTTTCCAATATGGTTTATCACAGGATATTGAATATAGTTCCCTGTGCTAATACAGTAGGACCGTGTTGGTTATCCATCCTATATATAATAGTTTGCATCTGCTAACCCCAAACTCCCAATCCATCCCTCTCCCTCCTCCCCTCCCCATTAGCAACCACAATTCTGTCCTCTATGTCTGTGAGTCTGTTTCTGTTTCATAGATAAGTTCATTTGTGTCATATCTTAGATGCCACATATAAGTGATATCAGATGATATTTGCCCTCCTCTGTCTGACTTCCTTCACTTAGTATCATCATCTCTAGGTCCATCCATGTTGCTGCAGACGGCGTTATTTGACTTTTGTGAGGCAATTGCTGTAAGGAACGTTTCAACAACACTATACAGCAAAGTAAGACCCCTGCAGAGCAGGCTTGTTATACCCCTCCTGGAATATAATAGCAGCATTCGCAAAAACAAAATTTTTATAGGAACGGAAGTTCCCTGGGAAACACTTATCACATGTGTCCTGCATACTTGGAACCTTGACCTGTTCACATTTTGTGTTTATGTAAAGGTTTCTTTAAACAATAAACTGAATGAAATTAAGAAGAAAAAACCAAGAATTTAAAGGATCCTGAATCTTCCTCTACCCTTTTATTTCTTATTTTCAAATGAGGAAGCAGGGATTAGAAACCCTCGACTTCCTAGACCTGAGCTTCCCTTGCTTTCCGTGGAACCCGAGGGTTGGATTAGACCTCCCTAAGGTCACAGAATTCGGGTGGAGCAAAGGCCATGTCTTTCTCGGGAAACCTTCCCAGTTAGTCTAGGTTCACCTTCAAGACGCTCCCAAAGAGGTTCTGCTGGAAAGCCTCGTCAGGGTGGACTCAAGGTCTGTCTGTCCAGCTGGGTTCCCACCTTCTGCCACCCATCTTAAATAGACTTAGCGCTCAATAAATATTTGTTCACTGTGTATTCACTAAAACCTAAGTCTCAGCACATAAGCACGTGCTTTCTGCACTTCCTCACCAGCCTTCAACAGAATACTTAACCTCTGTTTAGCACAGTGATGGAGCCATCAAGAAGAGGTTAGTCGGGCTTCCCTGGTGGCGCAGTGGTTGAGAATCTGCCTGCCAATGCAGGGGACACAGGTTCGAGCCCTGGTCTGGGAAGATCCCACATGCTGCGGAGCAACTGGGCCTGTGAGCCACAACTACTGAGCCTGCGCATCTGGAGCCTGTGCTCCGCAAAAAGAGAGGCCGCGATAGTGAGAGGCCCGCGCACCGCGATGAAGAGTGGCCCCCACTTGCCACAACTAGAGAAAGCCCTCGCACAGAAACGAAGACCCAACACAGCCAAAAATAAATTAAAAAAAAAAAAAAAGCAAACGTCTTCATTAAAAAAAAAAAAAAAAAAAAAGAGGTTAGTCTGCCTTAAGTACATAAAGATAACACTCAGTGTGTAGTGTCTGGTGAACATAGTTAAACTTTTAAGCCAAAGGAGAATGATTCAGCACTTCAGGAATCCAGCCAACTTACCAGGAGGACACCTGATGGACGCCAAGGTCTAGTGCGTGGATGTGCTCTTGGGACATTTTACAACCCTTTGATACAGACACAAGGGGCCACCGTAAGATTATCGGCCCCCAGGGCACGTGCCCCACCCAAGACATGGCAGACAGTCTGCGCTGGCATCTCTGCTCAATGTCTCCCTTGCTGTGGGATTGTGGACACACCATTTAACCAGTGTAAGCCTCAGTCCTCATCTGTGAAATGAGTTAATTCTAAACCAGCACCTGCTTTTGCCAGGAGGATTCAATGGATTCTCGCCTGTAGAGCATTTAGGGGAAGCACACATTGAGAGACGGTGACGTTTGCTGTGACCACACTCTTCTCTGGAAGACCCACCATCTGTGCAGTGAATTAGAAAAGCAGAAACCCCTGCTTGCTTGCGGAAGGGACCGTTTTGTGGGCGTGCCCTGCTCCAGGACAGCCAGAGGGGCAGAGCATTCTACAAAGGGTCAAGGTTACAAATTATTAAGTCTACGCCTCTGGGTGAGGAGTGGGAGACAGAGGTAGGAGGGGTGTTCATTTTTAAAGTAGTTCATTTAAAAGGAATAGTCGTAAAATACAACGTATTTCTAGCTAAATTTTTGTTGTTTAACTAAACATGTAAACATTTTGAAAATGAAACCTTCATGGTCTGAAGCCTGTCACAAAGACAGATTCACTTTTCTTTTTTTGTAACTAGGACGTTGTCTGGAATTCTAAGTGATGCTCTAAGAATTTTCAGAGTCTGCGGGCAGCGTGACATCACAGAGCAGGAAGGGCGGGGAGAACAGCCTGGCCTGACCTTCCGTGCAGTCGCGTTCAGGGCATTTAATATTCCACAGACTCCCCAGGTCTCGGTTCCTCCTTGGGCTCGGCTTTAACAATCCAGTGACCCAGGTCACCATGAGCAACCTGGGCCTCGCTTTCTATTTTACGAAGCACAAAGTTCTTAGGTCACGGGGCGTTGCCTCATCTGAGTGTGTGTGGGAGGGTCATGTCGGGGGACCCCGCCCTCTCCAGCCCGGCTGAGGATTTATTTGAAACAAATTGGGTGCTTTTGCCTGAGCAAGCTGCTCTTCTGTGTTCTGAATGAACCAGATCCAGATCCACTGTTAGACACACAAGTGCGGTGAAATGTGCGGCTTAGCCCCACGGGCAATACCGCGAAGGCCATGCCTCCTCTCGGGCAGAGCTCACAGGCAGGGACCTTCTCCTCTGTCCCCTCGGTCCACCCTCAGCCGGATGCAGACAAATGTTTACGGAACCGAATCAAACATTAGTAAAAAAGAACAGGGGCCCGGAGACCTGTTTTTCGTGCTGCTTTGCTACTTGCCAGTTGTGGATACTTGGGCAAGTTTATTAGCCTCCCCAGGTTTAAGTTGTTTGTTGCTCATTTACAGAACAAAAGAATTATTAATGTGGTAGCTAAAGGGGCAACATTCTCTAGCTTTTAAAGTTGCCACCACCACGCTCTGCAGGCTCCCAGTTCTGTGAGGAGAGGGATGGCCATCAGTTATCAAGGCCCCGAGTTCTTTACATCCTTTATCACAGTTCATTCTCACATTGCTGAGAGCGAAGCCTGGTACTGTGATCCCATTTCACAGATGATGAGAATGAGGCTTGCTGAGATTAACTTCTCCACCCCAGGCAGCCTGACTGCAGACGTTCCCTGCTCAATCCCACACCGGTTGTCACTTCTATTATTTATTACTTATTTTTTCATCATGAGAAAAGCTCAGAGAAGGGGGGGACTGCTGGCTTCTTGCGGCTCCTATGAGATGTCAGAGCAGTGTACAAATGGAGCCTCCAACTGGGTCCTGTGTCCTGGGTCGGGGGGTGTTTGGGGGTGAGGACAGGGAATGAGACCCAGAGAGCAGACCGCAGCCCCGGCTGCTAAGGAGGCATCAGCCCTCCACGCCCCTGGCGGGGGGACCTATGTATCCAAGGCCCTCGGGGGGGATCTGGGTCCCAGGGTCAGGAGACCCCCGTGAGGCTCAGGGACCGAGGAGCCTGGCTTCTCTCCAAGCTGGAGTTTCAGAATCAGAAAGCCTCCTGACTCCTAGACATCCGGTCCCACACACGCCTGCTCTGTGTCCTGGTCCAGGCTGTAGAAAGACATCAGGTTAGACAGCTAAGAACCTGGCTTCAAGTCTGCACTCAGTGGCTGGTTTCAGTGAAAAAGAAGGATGCACTGTGGGTGGGCGATGGGCCGGCAGAGGGAGAACCTGTTCTGGAACTTTGCTTGGCACCTGCCTATGCTTTGCAGAACTGCAGGTTCCTAGGGCTTCCAAGAGGCCAATCAGAAGGCAGGAGGCTGCTGATACGTCTACCTGTATGGCTATGTGCCACGGGTACCAATCCTGTACGGCCACGTGGGGCTGGCTGCAGGATGGTTAATTAGACCCAGAGAAGTGGCATATCCAAGGAGACAACTCCCCCTGCCCTGCCTGGTCCACCGGCTTTGGTGAGATGATCAAATCAAATTGTAATGATGAAGGCGAAGCTTAACTGGGGGTTAAGGCCCCTGTCTGCCACCGTGCTTTGCAAGCATCAGCCCATTAGAGGAGCACCATCACTTTGACATTAGTGTAAAGTACGACTTTCCCTACAATCATTATCACAGACTCTATGTTCTTATAAAACTAAAGAGCATGATATTTTATATGGTAAACTAAGCTCATCATAACAGGACCACGTGGACTGGTTAGGGGTCATATCACGACCCTTGAAACATTCATATTTCATGGAACAGTTTGGACCCCTTCAAAATAGTGTTTCAAGTGGTTCCATCCATTACAAGAAAAGTAAGAGAATGCACATTTATTAGTAGTTTTTAGAACAGCAAATTACTATTCAACGGCACTTTTTTCCCTGAAAAAAAGTCAGTCCCCCTCCCTGCCCCACGGACATTCACTAAAAGACCCATCTCGGGGGCCAGGGCAGGAGGTCAGAGTTGGGTCGTGCCACATTGCCTGTAGTTGTGAATAGTCAGCAAGCCCTGTCCTCCCTTAAGAAGATTTCCACTGAACACACAGGCAGCTTCTTTACTTTCTACCTTCGGACGTAGTAAGAGAGCAAAGCTCTTCATGTCCCGAACTGTGAACTGTAGTTCCACTTACCTGATTTTCCCGTGTCTTAAATGGTTCCTCAAAGACCATTTGTGATATAAGGATTAAGATAGTTTGTCCCCTAAAGAAACCGAGCTCTGCTCCAATGCTGAGATGAGTAAACACAGTCTTCACCAGCTACAGAATCCTTCGTACTGATACAGGATGTGAGGGCAAATTTGTTTCCTCTTTGTTACTCATCCCTATTATCAAAATATGATATAAAATTCAAACTTCCAAAGAACATAAATGTTTTTAGCTTCAAAGAATTTAGAACAGTTTCACTGTGGGTAATCATATTTTTAATATGCTCAGTTTCACACTAAGTTGATTTATTAGAGTAATTTTGACTTTAGTAGGATTTGGCAGAGGGAGGTTATGGAGAACTGACCTTTCAAAGGATGAACACAGTTTTGTGACTAAGAACGGATTTCACACGGAATTAGTGACTGCTTTTTGAATGTCTGTCTTGACTGTTCAGTTGTGATCTCCGTGGGGGCAGGTACCTGGCTTAGCAAGGCATTAATCACATCGCAGGTATTCAGTGCATGTTTCTTGAATGAAAAATGTTATTTCTAAGACAGATTGTTAAAAAGTAATGGGTAAGAAGATGGTTAATCTCTGCCAGTTTCATAAAGGATGTATCTTTCTGTCCAAAGAGCTGCTGCTTTGTAAATTACACTAAGGGAATTCTGCTTCTTTTGGCTCTGGTTCCATCAAGACATGAAAGGTGATTATTTCAGAATTCTGTCAGTGTTCTGTCAAGCCCAAAAGATTCTCAAAGTGATTTTCCGGGAGAATATCCTACTGGCGAAGTAGGTCGAATCCATCTGGTGTCTTTTAAAATATTTCAGGTCACCCATTGTCCTCTCATGAGGCCATGAACTCGTTCCACCCACCTGTTCTTAGAAGGCAACCCATCACCTGTGCTGTGCACCTGCCCTGGCCCTGAATCAGGGTATGCCTGCAAGCCATAGAGCTGGAACCCATTTCTTAGCCTCTGGCTGGGCAGGAGTCTGCTGATGGGTGATACACTCCCACCTGACCATCTACACCTGTGTCGGTGACACTGCAGCAACTAAGCAGAGGGTTGGTTGATGGGGTTTTTAGAACTTACCACAATATGACATTTCTCTTTTGACTGAATTCACCACAATCTTTTTAAAGCAAAAATATATTTAACCTTCTTAGCATGAGGCTGTAGGGCTATAATTTTAATCTTTCCTTGATCTTCTTCCTTCCTAATCTTTTCCCTACAAAAAAACCCATCTTGGAAACTCAAAAATGAATATCAGCATTTCTAGTCACCATTGGGTTTAAGTTATATTGGCGGTTGAGGGTCCAGAGGACCAGGTCGTACACCCCTAAGTCTCTCCTTTTGCTTCCAACACCTGGTCTGGGAAAAACAAGTTCTGAATCTCTCTGTGCCTGGAAGTCTTCATTCATAGAGTGGAAGAAAAATGCGTGGTCTCTCCTGAATGAGATCATAGGTACCAAAGTGCTTTGAGCAACTCAAAGGGAAGATGTGTAACCCAAAGCTTTATTACCTAAGAGATTGAGACCCGGTCAGAAGGGTCCGTAGGCTCACAATCATTCTGCTGCTTTGAACACTACAAGGACTGGAGAGCTTTCTCTTTCATCTTCCCCACCCTCGTGGGAAGAATCCTTTTGCAAGGGTACATCAGTTATGAAGAACATAGTGTCATGAGATACAAAAACTGTCACGGAATGACAGTCAAACAGGGCTGCACTTTACCTGCAGACAAGCCAGCCAGTTACCACTAGGGGAGCCGGCACACAACAGAGTAGACCTAACCACCAAATGCGGGTACAGAGTTCAGAATAAAATTCCATCCCTTGGGGCATATTCCATGGGCTTTTTCTGCTCCTGCTTCCTCTGGTGTCTGGCCTTCTGGTAGAAGATGATGACGACCACGGTGACTACGTTTAGAAGAATGACGAGCAGAGAGAGCCAGAACGAGTATCCGTAACTGTGGGACGCTCCTCGGTGAGTGGCTGCCGGATAAAGTGGGTAGAGCCTCTGGGCCAGCTCTTCTGAGAGGTGATTGGACTGTGTGTTCCCCACAAAGAGCACCATGGTTATGAATATGGAGGATGCTGAAAGGAAGAAATAGTTTCATAGGTAACACGGTGATACATTTTTTAATGTCACTGTTTTCCTTTACCACACGTACTCTATGGGTACTCACTGAATATCTACACTGGGATTTACTCTCTTTTAAGCATTAGGGAGAATGTAAAAGAAATGAAAGACGCGAGCTAGATTCTAGGCTCCAAATGCTAAAGCTGGTGCAGGGCAGTTGCGGACAGGGACAAGCATTCAGCTCAAGTCCTTCCAGAAGGAGCTGCTCTGCCCACTTCCCTGGGCAATAGCAGGTGTGCTGAATGAGTGATGAATAAATGCTTGAACACGGGGGTCAACGGGGAAACTATCTAGAGAGGCCAGCGGAATGGGAAGGCCGAGGGAGGACAGATAGAAAAGGCAGCCCCAACAGAGACTCGTGGTGGATGATGAACTCAGAGCATTCGGGTCTGTGAGGCACAAGCTCATCTGACGGGGAGGGGTCCTGAGGGTCCTGAGCACTGGTTACAGAGGATGAGCCCACCTGGAGAGCCCTGAATGCCGGCTCGGGAGCTGGGATTTCATTCTACACACAACGGAGTACAGCATTTAACCAGGAAGGATCTCTTTACTAAACTCATTTTAGAAGAGCCTTTTAAATTGTTTACCTTCCCTTTTTTATTCTTCACAACGTCCTTCACTAGAGAGCATTCCTCCATTTTGACTTTGGAAAGCTCCTTTGGCCTAGTTACGGAGCGCAGCTCTGGAGTCAGAGAGAGCAGGGTTCAAGGGCTCCGGCTACTGGCCCTGGGAGACGAGCTTAGCATCCCCAAGCCTCAGCCCTCATCCTCCAAAGGGTGCGAGCTAGAGACACAAAGTAGATTCGTGGCTGCTTAGGACTGGGGATGGGCTGGGGTGGGGGGGGAGTTTCCTTTTGAGACCATGAAAATATTCTAGAATCAACTGTGGTGATGGTTGCACAGATCCGTGAACACACTAAAACCACTGAATGGCACAGGTTAAATAGGTGAACTGCATGGTATGTGAGTCATATCTCAATAAAACTGTTTAAAAAGGCGGGAGGAGGAAGGTCAGGACGCAGACATTCCAGACTCCTGATGCCACCGGCGCACCATCGGGTGGAGCAGGGCCTGAGCGCGCCGGGTGGCTGTCCGGGAATCCCCAGGACGGAGGTCCTCTGGGACCCAGGCTGCGTGACTCGTCATCTGCTGACATTTACCCAGAACTAGAAGGACATTTTGGCATCAAACTTGTCCTGATCGTAACCCACACCCAGGGAACGGCCCTCCAGAGGCCCTAATGAGAGGGCTTCTGCGTGAGGAGTTCTCACTCTCCGTGATGACGGTCTTTCATCCTCAACCTAATGGTTTTATTTTTTAATCATAAAAGGAGTGGGTACATACAAACCCCCTGCTCTCTGCGCTATGCGTCTCACACCCCTTAATTATCCTTCATTGTGCTCTTGGGAGGTTTCTAATGAAAGCTTAGTCATAAAGGGGTAGGATGGAAATGGGTTAAATGCTTTTTCCTGAAGTGGATGCTTTGATTTGAATTGGGAGAGGCCGTCAGGGACACGGATGCTGACCTGAGCCCCCTGAAAAGGGGCACGCCTCTCACAGCCTGTCGTCCGGCTTCTGGGACGGAAGATCCACTGGGCCTGGAGGGAGCCCCTGGTAGAAGGAGGAGCCCCTGAAGGCTCAGGACACTGGCTTCCCTCCCCAGCCTGTCCCCATCGGGCCGTGTGAGCTGCCGGGTTACGCTCTGCTCTCGGTTCCTGGGCTGAGGATCAAATGTGTTGGGACACACCGTCTGCAAGGTTCTCTCCGGCTCCATCGTCTCTCAGACTACAGTTCTATCCCCTGGGGTCAGGGTTGGGCCACGCCAGGCTGGGGTCAGAGGGCACAGGGGCCCGGGAGGTGATGCTGGTATTTTTCTCCTCAAAGCAGAATCCCAGGGCTCCCCTGGTGGTGCAGTGGTTAAGAATCCACCTGCCAACGCAGGGGACACGGTTCGAGCCCTGGCGTGGGAAGATCCCACATGCTGTGGAGCAACTAAGCCCGTGCGCCACAACTACTGAGCCTGCACTCTAGAGCCCGTGTGCCACAACTACTGAAGCCAGTGCTCCTAGAGCCCAAGTGCCACAACTACTGAGCCCGTGCACCACAACTACTGAAGCCCATGTGCCTAGAGCCCGTGCTCCGCAACAAGAGAAGCCACCGCAATGAGAAGCCCGTGCACCACAACTACTGAGCTTGCACTCTAGAGCTTATGAGCCACAACTACTGAGCACGCGAGCCACAACTACTGAAGCCCACTCGCCTAGAGCCCGTGCTCCACAAGAGAAGCCACTGCAATGAGAAGCCTGTGTACCTCAATGAAGAGTAGCCCTCGCTTGCTGCAACTAGAGAGAGCCTGCATGCAGCAACGAAGACCCAACACAGCCAAAAATAAATTTTTTAAAAAAGCAGAACCCCCTCCTGATCCTTCAGAAACAAACTAGCGAACCACTCCCTCTTCTTCCTTGCAGCCAAGGAGAGGGTTTCCAAGCCCAGCCTGGAGAGGGGTGTGTGGCCCTTCCCTCTGCCTCCAGGACCCCTGAGGGCAGCCTGACCCCTGCCCTCTCCCCACGGTGACCCAAGGCAAGGACACAGTGATGGCATCTCTGTGGCCAAAACCCTCTGCAGGTTGAGCCTCCCATGAACTGAGTTTTCATTAAGTTCTCCGACCAAACTCGGGGCCCAAGTCTGCCCTATCAAAGCTGGAGGCTGTGAGGGCCTTCAGAGGCAAAGCCAAATGCTGAACAGAGAGTCAAAGTCAAAGTCTCCGAGTGTGTTTCTGCCCAGCTCACAGCCTCTCTGTGTGTCAGAACTTGCCCCAAGCCTGGGAGGGAACATGGCGGGAGTTTGCTGCCTGGCAAACAATTTTTTGTTGTTAGAAGCAGGTGGGGACCAGGGTGAGGGAGGCTGCAGGCCCCATTTTCCATGTTTTCCTCCACAAACGTGCCCTGTGCAAAGCCAGCTTAGACTTGACCATGGAGAAAGAGGCTGAAAGCCTGGGGCTCCCTCCTGCCGAGATGGAGGGATGCGCTCCGAGCCCTGCAGGTGTAGATCGAGGAACGGGGCCCAGCTTTGTCCCGCTGGGCCCACATCGGACCTTCCCGTCTGGTCCAAGAGCCCGATGTTCCTCTCGGATCCATCCTCCCCAGCTCCCAGGTGGTCAGTCCTCTGCCAAGGGGCTCAGTCAGTGAATTCAACCCTGCCGGCCATGGAGCTTGCTCCAGAAATGGAGAAGGGCAATTCCAGTGAGAGTCAGATTTGGGGGGAAAAGTCATCTTTTCTCCTGGGGTTGCTGCATTGGTGATGGGCCAAGAAGGGCTGGCAGCCCTCTTGCCTTTAAGAGGACCAGCCCAGCTGCTTAATGATAGAGGGAACACTGGAGGAAAACAGAGTTCTGACGGTGCTGGCTGAGACCCTGGATCCAGCTGTACCTGAAGCCACAGTGTCCCTTAGCTTCTTAATCATATAAGCAAAAATTAAAATAATCTATTTTTTACCCTGGCAATGAGTGCCAATGAGTCTTGCCTTTGCTTTGGTTGACGGAGGTGAACTACCGTCCTAGAAACAGCTTGGGGCAAGGAACCTGGGCATTTGGATGAGGATCTCTGAGTTTGGAACCAATTCCCCCAGCTCCACTGTGAGCCAGGAAGCAGGAATACTCATTCAGCAGGACTGTTGTGACTGGCGCACAGCAGATGCCCTTTAAATTGGGGCATTTGTTTGTTTTTACCACTGGGTAATAAAAGCACAGAAAGAAAGGAAAGGGCTAGTCGTGTGTGGGTGTGGCTACACCAGCCTGACACCAAACGCTCAGAGCTGGGGGGTGAGCGTGCGACGTGGCCATGGTGCAGGCTTGCCCAGGGCAGCCCAAGTTTCCACCATTGTGGTGCACGATAGTTATGAACTGCGCTTGCTTGATCAGTGAGTTGCATGGCTCTCCCTTGTATCCATGCTGGGCTGGGACTGGCTCACACATCTCCTCAACCATTAGCTTGAAAAAGGCCGCAGTGGAAGTGTTGACACACTCGCACCAGCCAGGGCTGCAGCCAGGGCTTCCCTCCCGCGAGAGCCGCGTGTTCGTTCTCAGCACCGCTGGGAACCACAGCACAGGGGCCCCTCCTGCCACCTGCACCGGCCAGTGTGAGGACGGCCTCTCGGCAGGGGGACGGGAGAGAGCTGCTGCCCAGAGCCCCTCCTCTGAGGCTTCCTTACAGCCTAATATCCAGGGCACCTTTCTTTGTCCCTGAACATTCCTGGTCTGTGTTAAAAATGCACCACCGGCCTTCCTTGGTGGCGCAGTGGTTGAGAATCTGCCTGCCACTGCAGGGGACACGGGTTCGAGCCCTGGTCCGGGAAGATCCCACATGCCACGGAGCAGCTAAGCCCGTGCGCCACAACCACTGAGCCTGCGCTCTAGAGCCTGCGCTCCGCAACAAGAGAGGCCACTGCCATGAGAGGCCCGCGCACCACAACCAAGAGTAGCCCCTGTTCGCCGCAACTAGAGAAAGTCTGTGCGCAGCAACGAACACCCAACGCAGCCAAAAATAAAATTTTAAAAAAAATTTATAAAAATAAAGTAACTTATTAAAAAAAAAAATGCACCACCTGTGGCTTACACGCGATCACCTCCAGAGCCGTCTGGTTAGCAGGATGGGCTGCTTCTGATCCGATCTCGAGATCAGGTTCTCATGGTGGAGGGAGGGAAAGAGCAGGAGAAACCCGGCTGCCCGGCAGGGGCAACGAGGCTCCCACGTGACCGCGTCCCTGGGCAGACACAGTGGCCACAGAGTCCAGAGACCCAGAGAAAGTCCAAAACACTGTGACTCAAGCTGGGCCCCACTTCCCATCCCCCACCCCAATACCTTTCCCAGCAAACAAGTCACACAACCTAGCAGCACCGCCCAGCAACATCCGGGACTCACAGGTTGCCCACAAGAAGGGCATTGGCCCCAGATTCTCCAAAATGGCATTCTTGGTGGCTCTCTGTGCCACGCTCAGGTTTAGATTTTAAGCCAAGTTGACTGCTGTTCTATGGGGACAAGAAGGAGACTAAATAACACACATGCATGTGTGTTCACGTGTTGACTTCCACACATCACGTGGAGCCTCATTTGGAGTCAAGCACACGGCAGGAGCCCAGTGAATGTTTTGTGGATGCGTGTGTTTTTTGTTCAACTCCTTACGCCAGATACTCCAAAGCAAAGACTGGGTATGTCATATATTTTAACACCTAACACGCCTTCCTCACCTCACTCTGGTCTCTTACCTGGGCACCTAAAACAGAATTTTATTTCCAAAGATACTGAATAAATGCTGTAAGTTTACAAAAATAAACTTCAGCCCCCAGCACGCAACTCAGCACACAGGAGGCCCTCTTAACACCCATGGCTCGACCGTGACCGTGTGTGTCCACGTGTGTGAGAGGGAAGCAGGGGGACGGAGGCAGAGAGCACGTCGTCTCGGCCAATACTCACCGCTGAGTCCGCTCCAGGTGTACACCCCCATCGGTCCCAAGAACGTCTGATAGGGGTTGCTGACGGTGTTGTAGAAGGTGAACCCAGAGCTCAACAGTGAAGTCAACAAACTGAGGACCAGGAACAGGATGACCACCAAGTGCAGAGTCTTTGGGGAAGAATTGTTCAATGTCCCTAAAACTAAAGCAATGTTTGGTAAGCACGTGGCACCAAATGCAAAGACCAACTCTGGACCGGAGGGCAGGTCCACCCTCACGCACCCCATTCTACCTCCTTCCCCATTCTACCTCCTTCCCCATTCTACCCGCTTAGGCACTGGGGTTAGAAACTGTCAGTCTTTTCATAAAATTTGCATACTTCTTAAGTGTAGGGGAGCTCCAGACATGGATATGCACTTGTGTAACATGAAACACAGGTGCCCTGGGCCGTTTGCCATCAGTTCCTGCTTTTGCTGTTCTCCTCTTTCTAACCACCAGCAGGCAGCCTCCCCAGGCATCTGTTTCCTCCGCTCTGTCCTTTGTTTACAAAATGAGCAGACACCAGAGACGCGCTCTGCCCCCCACTTACCTGGAAACCCAGCCATGCGTTTATAAACATCTCCAAGAGCAGCCAGTGTGTTTTAGGCCCTTAGGAGATTGCCAGCACATTCAATAAAGTGTTTACCAAGAGGTTCTGTGAAAGTCACAGCGACAGAAGGAAAAAGGTAAATTGGGAAAAAGATTTCAGAGTTCTTGGTAATGTAGTAACACCATCACTGGGAATTACAAGGTGTTAGAACCATGATGGGGGTGGGAAAGAAAAAGTAAAAGCTTCCTTCTTTCCATTCTTGTTTTTCAGGTCCCCTGGGAGAGAGCAGGAGCCTCTCACATCTTCACCCCAGAGCAGCTTTAAAGAACAGAAACCAGAACGGCCATGGAAACCTTCTTGTTCCTCTGTGGATGGCGCATTTTCAAGAAAGGGGCCCTGGGAGCCAGAGGAGATCTGCAGCCTCCTCCTGAAACGTGTCCTGGCAGCAAGGAGTCCTCTCTTTGCAAGGTGGCCTTTTCCATCACTGCGTCTCCTTAGTCATTTAAAGGTTTTTCATTCTGCGTCTCTACAACATTTACCCTGGATCCTAATCCTCTTTTGGAGTGACGCAGAATCCACTCCCTCCTCTCCTGCCTGGAGCCTTTCCCAATATTTGAAAAGGGGTATAAACCCCAATGTGTTCTTCATAAGACGTGATTCTAAAGGTCCTGCCAGCCTGGTCCCGACTCCGCACACATTTAGTCTGACTTTACCTCCCTACCCGTGCTGGCCAGATGGGCTCAACTCTCCCGATAAGATGTGACGATACTTGTGCGGGGTCCATCCTCTCTCCATCTCTGAATACCCACATGTTATTAGTTCAGATGTTTTTCTTTTTAAATCAGCGGTACTTTGCGAGGGAGGTAAATTTCCTGTCATCGGACAGAGGGTGGGCATGAAAGAGATTTGGCCAGCAAATCTGCCTTCACACATCTGGACGTTGGGGATCTGGTTGTAAAGACCCTCGTGTGTGAGAGAATTCATCCCGATGGCCACATCACGTGGCCAAGCCCAGGGCTGGAAGTGTCTCCAGACAGAGCAGGGATAGAATGCCAAGAGCACAGGGCTGTCCAGCAGGCAGGAGGGTGTGGCCAGCAGACAAGAAAGGAGTCAGGAAAGACAAGGGGCGGGAGAAAAGAAATGTGGGTATGTCCTCCCGTGAGCACAGCTCCAGCCCTTCAAACCCCATGGGAGACCAGAGAGGACAGAAGAGGGAAATACCAGTTCAGCAACACAGAGGCCTTGAGTTCACCACTCAGTGAGACGGGCCTGGGTGCAAAGGTCAGCGCACACACGTCCAGTCTGCTCGTCCCTAGCAGTGCCCAGCCCTTGTCACTGTTTCTGTTATTAACCCATGGGAAGGGCTAAGTTCTCAGCTCAGCCCCCTCTGTTATGCACTCCAGGTAAGAACTCTGAAAGGCATTGATTAAACTGAGAATGCGGTCCTCTCTGCCACCCCCTGTTGCCTGCATGGGGATGGGTGGTGCCCAATGGGCCCCCTGCCCTCCGGGAAGCCGTCTGGGCTGGGACAGTTCCGAAGGCCCTGCCCTCAAGCCCGAGGCTCTAGCTCCTTTGCCTGGCTCACCCCGGAGATGCAGTGGTGAGGGCTTGGCATGGCTGTGATGTAGCACACACCTATTTTGCAGCTCGTGGAAGATGACACCAGAATAGGAGAAACAAGAAGCAGGACACACCTGTTCAGAGGTGCAGGGTCAAATGCTGCAGATGTTTCCAAACTTAGTCACCACCGGCAAGAACTGCTCCTGTTTGTACCACACTCCCACAGCCTCTGCCTGAGCATGAAGGAGGAAACTCCAGCATCGAATCAGAAGTTTGCTGGGGACTAAATGACCTCTGTCCTTAGCCAATAAGACAAAATTTGGATACTTAACTAGAAAATAAAAATTTCAGCGTGGGTAAAACGTCCTGTGTGCAAGGCACCAAATTGCCCTGGGGAAGCTTTCTTATTAAAAGCTGTAAATGGATGTTCATTTGCAAATGGTGAACATTCCACCTTTTCAGAGTATATTAGAAAGTGACAGTCAGGTTTGGCTTTCTTTTTGACTGTTGGTAAGATCTACTAGACATCAGTTCTCAAAAGGGAGTCCATTTGGAGTCTACTGACTCACACTTTTCTATGAATTAAGGTGACAATTTATCTTAATTTTAACTGCCATATTTCCAAATTCTATTTCGGCCTTCTGAATTCCCTGCCACACAGGTATGACAGCTATATCTCCCCTCCCCTTCCTGGCTCAGAACTCAGACAATGAAAGCTGGAAATTCAGTGAAAGTTGGCAAGAATGAAATCACAATCAACCCCCACAGCATCTGACAGCTGCTCT
Source organism: Balaenoptera acutorostrata (assembly GCF_949987535.1). Taxonomy (NCBI): domain Eukaryota; kingdom Metazoa; phylum Chordata; class Mammalia; order Artiodactyla; family Balaenopteridae; genus Balaenoptera; species Balaenoptera acutorostrata. Next base: position 4,742,586 of record NC_080079.1, on the reverse strand, counting down.
CTGCCTACAAAATTAGCAAATACATTCTGTTCTTTTTCCTTCCTTTGAGGGGTCAAGCATCGGAATCGAGAAAGCCACCTCACAATTGACAGTAATCGCTCGGATTCTGGCAGCCCCGGGGAAAGAGGCCACGGCTCCTGCAGCTGGGAGGCCGAAATGTACTGGGTGGTGGGCAGTGCACACATGGGGGTCATCCGGACATCCGGGCTTCCTGTGCCTGGACATTGATACTCAAGCCCCACTGGCCTTCTAGCTCTGCTTTTCAGGAAGTCCTTGGAAATTGAGGGAGAGCCGGTGGCTTTTTTGTGCGGAGGAATGGCCTCCACCCCCTCCTCAAGCACCTGGTCACCAGGGGGCCTGACCCAGTGGAGCTTCTCAGTCCCTGGACCACAGTGTATCCCTGGAAGGGCTCATTAACTCCATGGATCCCAGAGTGTGGCCTAGGAGCTCTCCCAGGACATCCCAGCTGATGGCTTCAGCCTCTAGGAAATTGACGAGGGTTGTCTCGGAAAGAAGGATGGGGGAAAGCTTTTTCTGCCCCTTTATACTCCACCTCCCAGTGTGGTCACGTCTCTGGGGACAAATGATATGTCGCTCCCACCCCGGGGGGAAAGTATGGGATATGTATGGGAGGACACTTAGGAGTAGTAAGAAGGGGTTTTTTGTAAATTCTGGAGATACAAACCTCATTTCTTCAGTTCAGTCATTCTTGCAGTTAATTGATTTTGGCAGCCGACTCACTTTCCTCATTATTTTTAGCTTGAGCCAATAGTACAACTTTGAGTTCCCCCAGAACAAAAGGGGTAGGTAGTGAAAAGAGAGTAGTGGGCAGGGGGAGGCACATTTGGGGTGAAACTCCCCCTTGTTCTCATAGTGACCTGCACACACCTTTGTCCTACAAGTAGTGCCGGCTGATGGATTTAACTGATGGGGTCGGGGTCTTTCTCTAGGAAGACTAAGTGGTGAGTCCACCCAGCTCTGTGCAGTTCCGCTTGGGATCCAAGCCCCTCACTCACATAGTAGCTGCTCAGGAAGGTTTTTTTGAACCAAAATTAAATATCCAGAATCTTTGGAGTAGCAAGGCAACGTGCTCACTGGTGGACACCTGGCACTTCTCATCTGGGTGTTGGACAAGCTGGGATGCCTCTGGATGCGGCTAGTAGAGCTCCTGGTGAGCCTGAGCTGCCCGAACAATCTAGCTACACCACGGAGAGTTCCCTCCCCAGGTTGGACTGATTCTTTTCCTCACCAATTGGCGTATTGTAGGCTGAATTATTTTGGCAAGTTGAACTCAGCCATCATCACTTCATTTCAAAATCTACAGCCCCAAATTGGCACCATGTGATAAATCCTATGTAGAAATATAGCAGAGCTTTGCAACATTCGTAACTCTTTGGAGATTTCAGTGTGACCTCATCCTAGCTAAGAAACTGACATGGTTAACTTCTCATACTAAAAGGCAATCCACCACGGCAGGGCAGGAAAGTGGCATTTATACGATGATTTTGTTGTACTGCCAATGGTTGGTTTCTGATTGGAAATGAGCCCGTGGGGTCCTAAAGAACCTGTCTCACTGCACGTTTGCAGTTCTGCTCCCGGGGGACCATGTCCACACACCTGCACCAGCTGAACCACCATCTACATTCGGGTTACGTGACTTTTCCCTCTCCAAGAAGACTGTTTGCAAGTGTTCCCAGTTCAACGACTGCTAAAACCATCAACACTGAAGACCCCCTGGGCTCTGAGGTGTCCCTAGACAATTTTAACGCCCTGCAATTGTGCAGCATCTCAGTGCCTGGGAGGTCGTTTATCTTCTACAGCCCCTGGGGTGACTGGATACGGTGACTTGAAGTTGCAATGTGGCTCTCTGGGGAAAAGAGTAAAAGTAGGAAAAAGAAAAAAGAGTAAAAATAGAGAGCCAGGCAAAGCAAATGCAAATATTTCACCTCCTCTGTGGGCCCACTGGGCTGCCCTGCCGCCTTCAGAGCTATCCTTGACCACAGCTGTCCCTGCCCTCCCAAAGCCACTGTGCTCACATCACTCCCATGGGGTTCTAGAACCAGGCGCTGACCCACCCGGGCCTCTTCGGCGCTTCTCTGGATGTAAGGAGTCAGGGATCTCATTGAAGCCAGTTATCTCAAATCGGAGCCAACTGGTTCCAAACAGACACTGTATGAAAATCAAAAAATTCACAGGCTGTTTTCTCGTATTTTAAAAATTTTACAAGTGTCTGGAAATTCAGGAAGTAGAACAAGTTTTGGTTTCGCAAATGCTATTCACAGAACTGAAAATGGGAGTGAATCTTTGAAAGTCTTCTTTTCTAGTCGCCGCAAAGAGAATATTCCTCATTTTCCTGAGGACCTGAGGCTGGTACCAGAGGAGATGTGTAACACTGCTAAAATACTGGGGGAGACGTTGCTTTTGCTAAGGTCTAAAAGGCAAATTTGTAATTTGGAAATATAATTATGTTGCTCTGGATTTAAGGAAATCATTTCATTAATAAAGTCACAAATTAGAGCTAGAACTTGGAGCTAATGTCAAAAGCTAATGTCCCACCATTATGCAGGGCATGAGGGCTAAACATTACATTTGTATAAGGCAGAAAATGATGTATGTTTATAAGGAAAGAGGTAATGACTGCATAATACCTGATAAAGCCTGTGTAGTGAGCTACACGCAGCACCCTTTGAAACAAAGTCCATTTAAGGTGGTAAACAAGTTACAAATTTGGTTTTAAATTTAGAAAACATAATGGTATATATTCAAACTTCAAATGCCAAACAAATAGCTAAATTCAACTTATCATTCTCAAGGAATTTTTGTTTTCCACCCATTAAGAGTAGGACATTAGTGTGTATGAAATCAGAAAAAAATTTAGGAATTCCTGTAAAATATTCGATTAATAGACTTAATGGAAATTTAATATCAATTCCAACAGCAATGAGATATTGGAGGTAAGACTGCAAATTCAAATCAGTGAAAGAAATGAACTTGAGATATAAGGATAAGAAATTGTCCATACTTTCCACTTTATTTTTTCCTTGCGTAGATGCCAGTAATGAAGTTCTGGACAGAGGTTCTTGCTCCAACTAAAAATCCATAGTCAATACAGTTAAAAATGTTCTCCCTACTGGCTGTAGAATACCATGTTGGTGCTCCATATTTTTACTTAACTATTTACCTATCAATACACTCTGTAGTACTGTTTAAGCATAGCCTCTGCTAGAATGATTTAGACTGTTTTGCTAATAGACACAACCAGAACCGAGGAAGCTGAAATAATGATTCAGTGAACTTTCAAAATTAAAAATATGCGTTCATATCTACAGCCCAGCTAAGTTCACAAGGAAATTACTTTTGAAGGGCTATTTGGCCCAAATACAGGATGGTATGAATCTTACCCAGTTAATTCAATCTCACTGTATCCATTCAAACGAGTTATGATTTACCTTCAAAATTTTTGTCTGATTCTGCAAGTCCATGATTCAATTCTTGAATACTCTTCCCACGAAAGAGTCCGTAGGTGATGATCACACTACCATTCGAAGAAGTGTCACTAATGCCAACTGTACTGCGGACCCATTCTTGAGTTGTAAGAATAGAACAAATTACGATGGAAGCCCCCAAGCTTGTGACAAAGCTGGATAAGAACATCAAACTTTTCGTTGCCGTAGGCATCTTCTCAGGAAAATAAGGATCCTAGGGTAAAAAAACAAAGATCTTTTTATAATATTTCTGGACCTTCTCATTTGGAGTCCAGTATTTAGAAATGGAGTCTAACACTTGCTTGTAAGATATAAAACGTTGCTCTCCATGAGGAAGGGTCATACTAATGAACGTTGGACTATGAACATGGTCATAAAGATTTACAGTAGCTGAACTTTGGTCTGGAGTAAGAGGTTGCTATGGTTACAGCCAACCAGCAGGAACAAGGGGGTAGGCATGGTCTTTCCAAGACTTCCTCAATCACAATTAATTTATAACTCTTTTTCAAGTGCCTTGGAATAAAGTTCAGCCTACCACATCAGGAGAGAACTAGAATTCCTAAATAATGAGGGAGCAAAGGATCCGCACCCCCCAAATGTTGCTGATTCTAGCAGCTGACAACACAGAGTCCCACCTACCAAGGTTAATGACTTGACCCTAACAAGTGTTCCAAAAGGAAACCCTAAGGAGATGAAGCCCTTGCTAAAGATACTGGAGAGTGAAAAGAGAAAAGTTGACACCTTATTTTTAGACCTTGATAAAGAAGTGCACCTTTCAAATTTCCTCTTTCAAATTGGATCACACCTGCACATTAATTTTTTTTTTAACATCTTTATTGGAGTATAATTGCTTTACAATGGTGTGTTAGTTTCTGCTTTATAACAAAAAAAAATCAGTTATGCATATACATATGTTCCCATATCTCTTCCCTCTAGCATCTCCCTTCCTCCCACCCTCCCTATCCCACCCCTCTAGGTGGTCACAAAGCACAGAGCTGATCTCCCTGTGCTATGCGGTTGCTTCCCACTAGCTATCTATTTTACGTTTGGTAGTGTATATATGTCCATGCCACTCTCTCACTTTGTCACAGCTTACCCTTCCCCCTCCCCATATCCTCAAGTCCATTCTCTAGTAGGTCTGTGTCTTTATTCCCGTCTTGCCACTAGGTTCTTCATGACTTTTTTTTTTTTCCCTTAGATTCCATATATATGTGTTAGCATACTGCATTTGTTTTTCTCTTTCTGACTTACTTCACTCTGTATGACAGACTCTAACTCCATCCACCTCATTACAAATACCTCCATTTCAGTTCTTTTTATGGCTGAGTAATATTCCACTGTACATATGTGCCACATCTTCTTTTTTTTTTTTTTTTTTCAAACATCTTTATTGAAGTATAATTGCCTTACAATAGTGTGTTAGCATCTGCTTTATAACAAAGTGAATCAGTTATACATATACAATATGTTCCCATTTCTCTTCCCTCTTGCATCTCCCTCCCTCCCACCCTCCCTATCCCACCCCTCTAGGTGGTCACAAAGCACAGAGCTGATCTCCCTGTGCTATGCGGTTGCTTCCCACTAGCTATCTATTTTACGTTTGGTAGTGTATATATGTCCATGCCACTCTCTCACTTTGTCACAGCTTACCCTTCCCCCTCCCCATATCCTCAAGTCCATTCTCTAGTAGGTCTGTGTCTTTATTCCCGTCTTGCCACTAGGTTCTTCATGACTTTTTTTTTTTTCCCTTAGATTCCATATATATGTGTTAGCATACTGCATTTGTTTTTCTCTTTCTGACTTACTTCACTCTGTATGACAGACTCTAACTCCATCCACCTCATTACAAATACCTCCATTTCATTTCTTTTTATGGCTGAGTAATATTCCATTGTATATATGTGCCACATCTTCTTTATCCATTCATCTGTCGATGGACATTTAGGTTGCTTCCATGTCCTGGCTATTGTAAATAGAGCTGCAATGAACAATTTGGTACATGACTCTTTTTGAATTATGGTTTTCTCAGGGTATATGCCCAGTAGTGGGATTGCTGGGTCGTATGGTAGTTCTATTTTTAGTTTTTTAAGGAACTTCCATACTGTTCTCCATAGTGGCTGTATCAATTTACATTCCCACCAACAGACACCTGCACATTATTTAAATTATAAGTTGAGAGGTTTCATCTCTCTTTCTCTTTAGTTCTCTGATGGAAGTGGTTCTGAACATTCCTGCTTTAAGTCTTTGTGACTCCATTCTCCCTGTTGAGTGGCGAATAGTTTGTAAATGATCATTTCTGGTCCTCAGAGAAAGTCCCCCATTTGGCAAGAAGATCATTTCTCGAGATAATAAATAGATATTCACAGCATATTATGTACACTTCTTTTTATTATATTCTTTATCTGGCTATAAAGTAATATTGTATATGCACATTTTCATCCTGTACTTTTCTTGGATAGCACTTAACTTACTTGCGGAATGAGTTGATAATGTCTGTCTTTCCCACTAGAATAACTAGACTATGGACCAGGAGGTGGACATGTTTGTTTGGGTCACCACTAGCCCCAGGGTCTGCCAAAGAGCCTGGCACAGCAGACACTCAGCAAATATTTGTTGAATGAGTTACCGGGGATATATGCACAAATACTCCACTATTGTGGACATTTATATTGCTCCAAACTTTAAATTATGATTGAAAAAGAACAATGCATGAACATCCTTCTAGATAAACCTGCATCCATATCTCTGAATATTTCCTTGCTTAGATTTCTAGATGGGAGTCAAAGCATGTGAACGTTTTCTGAAGCTGTTGCTATGCATTGCTAAGTTGCTCATCAGAAGAAGTTGTGCCAAGTTAACCACACACCCTTAACACAGTGAATGTGCATCTTTATCTTCACAGCGTTGCATATTATGGGGAAAACTAGTTTTTTCTACTTAAGTCTATTCATTTTAACTACATTTTTGGGGATAGGACAGAATTTCTGTAGTTATGTCCTTCTAGCCTTCTTCCAGTCTGAAAATAATTTTATATCATGATGCAAGCGTTATACATGCTCATTAGAAAAAATATCAAATGGAACTCACAGAAAAAAGGAAGAGAGCAAATATAATTTAAAAATTCATCCTAAAAGAAATAACTGTGTTCATATTTGGGCAATGACTTTTATACCCATATTCTTATGCCCATACACGTTTATATTAAAATCAAGTTCTACTCCGTGTTCTATTTCGTAATCGTCTGTTAAAAATCTCAACAGTTTGTCATAGGACTCCCTTTCATGCCAATACATCAGGTTTACCATTGTGTGAAGTAATCAGAATTTATTTATACATATCCTTCTTAGTGGCCATTTTAGTTTTAAGAGTTTTTTATATGGTACATTCTGCATGTAAGTCCTTTACTAGATATATGTTTTGCGACTATTTTCTCCCAGTCTCTGGCTTATCTTTTCATATTCTTTGTAGTATCTTTTGAAGAGAAAAATTTTCTAATTTGGATGAAGTCTAAGTACCAATTGTTTTCATTTTGTGGATTGTGCTTTAAATGTCATATTTAAGAAATCTTTGCCTAACCCAAGATTACAAAGGTATTTTTCTCCTATGCTCTCTTCTAGAAGTTTTATAATTTTAATTCTTACATTTACGGTTATTTGCTTATTTTGAGGTTTTTTTCTTAATATAGTATGAAGTAATGGCTGAGATTCATTCTTATACATGTGGGTATGCAATTGTTTAAGCTTGATTTCTTGAAAAGATTACCCTTTCCCTGATAGATTGTCTTGGCATGTGGCATCTTTGTTGAAAATCAGGTGACCACACTGTGTGGGTCTCTTTCTGGGTTCTCTATTACAAAGTCTTTCTTCCCAGCTCTGTGTCAACTCCAGGAACTGTTTGTCACACTGCTTTCCAGTGGCTCTTTTCCTGTGACCTCAGATGGCTTCCTCTCACCCTTTTGGACCAGCAACCAACCAAAGATTTGAGGGATCTCCCTGCAGACCTCTAGAGCTTGCCTGGGCAGCTATCTCTCTCCAAGACTCTGCACCACCAATTTTAGCCACTTTTGCTTCCCCAAACTCTGATCTCTTTCTCTTTGACTCCAGATGATTACTGGCTCTTCCTGGTTTCTTCTCTTGCACCATTGCCTGTGAATTCCTCCTTGGAAACTCCCTGGTGCAGTGGTCAGTAAAACTTCATTTTTTTCTTTTCTTTCAAGAATTAAAGTCCTATTCTGCCTGATGTCCAGTGTCTAGAAACCCTTTTTTTATATATATAATTTTCTGTTTTATTACTGGAGGGCCAATCTGGTCCCTGTTCCTCCATCAGGGTCAGAAGAAGCAGTCAGCTTTTATTCTTGAATGATAGTGTGGCTGCTAAATTTTCTTCCCCTCACAATTTTGTGCGTGTTACTCTGTTGTCTTTGGACATTGAATGTTGCTGTGGAAGAGTCTGAGGTCGGCTTTATTTCTTCTCTCTGATTGTGACTTTCTTATTCTGATAGCATAGTTATAAAAGCCTTTATTCATGAAATGCAGTAGCTGACCTGAATACATTTTGTAGAGATTGTTCTGTATCATTTTTTTTCTCATTCTTAGACTGTCTTTTCAATCTGTTCACTCAATTCATGGCAGATACATTTTTTCTGTATCATATTTCTGAATTGTGAGCCCCATTCGCTGAAATCTTACCTTGAGACACATCAGTCATTCTTGGGTTGGGTTATCTTTGACCTCCACATCCACCATCTCTCTCTAATTGATTTGGTCTCTTTACCTTCTTCCTCTGCACTCACCATAACTTTCCTCTGTGGGGATAACTAGTCTTTCAGTCAAGTCTTTTTCTAGCTTATGTATTTAATCTGAAATTGTGTGGTTTGGAGTTTCAGTTCGTCTCTATTGTTTTATTATCTCATTATTCATTTCTTATTTTAACAAATTCTTCTTATTATAAGTCTTTACATAGCATAATACATGCAGAGGAAACTGTTCATTGGATTGTGTTTTCCCAACCCCAGAGGGTTTACTCTGTCTTTCTTTCCTTTGGCTGTATGTTTACATAGTCCCCTTGGCATTTCTTTTTATCTTGCTTATGCTTAACCTGGGCAGTTCTGTCCAACCATTGCTTTGTTCTAATACATTGTGAGTGATTTCTGCTGATATTCTTCTTACCTTATCTGGGCTCACTTTGTCTTATCTTCACCAAGCTTCAGTTTTTGGCTGGATGACTTTCTTTCACTTTTTCCCCCCGAATGCATCCAGGAGGAAAGAATGTACAGAGCTTTGACAAAATACCTAAATCAAGTTGACTTAAGCTCACATACGTTTCAGGTAGGGGAAGTCCCATGCATAACCTGGTACAGGGCCTCAAACGAGGTCACCTGTCTTGTTCTCTTTCCTGGTTATGTTTCTTTTGGATCTGCTCCTGAGTTCATGGACTTTCATCCTTGTCGAGAACTTTTATCCTCTCAGCTTTAAGTTATTGCAAAAAACAATTATATGCCTCTACCCCAGAAATCTCTTGGCATTTTATTAGCTCTAAAGCTCTCACACACATACCTCCTAGAGTTGGGGGGAGGTGGTCTCGCTTTTGATTCATTTGAGTTTGGGGGGGCAGAATCTGTGATCTTGCTTCAAGTCAAGAACCTTTTCCAACTAGGTTTGGGAATCTCAGAGGGCTTGACATTGGGGACCGTCTCCCCCTCTGTTAAGAGTGAAAGATGTCCGGGGACTCCTCCAGGGGCAGGGGCTGCATGAAGTATGGGCTGAGATAGACAGAGCTGGGTGGGGCGGACAAAAGAAAAGTGATGTCAGAGCCTGTGGTATAGAGGCTGCTGCAAATAGAGCACAGTCCGGAACACAAAGACTTCATAGACTGGAGAACAAGACCAAAATCTGGGATGAAGTTCATGTCAGCTCCTGGGCAGTGGCCCTGGCTCCAGACTTCCCACAATTCCATCATTCCAGCTCCACCGGTGCCAGTTTTGACAGATGTGAATTTCCACCTCTAATTCCTTAATATTTTTTCTATATTCATATTTTTACAAATTAATTGACTATGATACTATCTCCATTAGCCTACTTGTAATAAAATCTCAGATGATGTACCAATATGAAAATAAATACATGAAAATAAATATGCAACTCATATATGAAGTTTAAAAATGGCCGTTTTGTACTGTCTACCATATACAATCATCTCTTCCTTCCTCCACAATATATCGTTACTAAAGGATTCTTGCTTTGGAAAGTGCTAGTCTAGCTGATAAAGCACTGGGACAAGCTGTTAGCTTTCTTGTTTATTTCTACAATTTGAGGCTGCTGATTTCTTCTTTTGTTTGTCATGTGGGTTATTAAAGGTTAACAATTTTTTTAAATCGCAATTATACATCTTACAGCACCTAGAACTCTAAAGAATATAACAGGATTTATTTTACTATTTTTAATTAATTCATGTACATTTTCATTTTTGTTATAAAATGTATGTAGACTGTGTGTACTTTGGGATCATTTTAATAGAGAAGCTGCCTAGACATATTCATAGTTTTCCATTAAAGAGGCAATTTAAAATTTTTAATTATTAATTTTTTAATTTTTTATTAAAGTATAGTTGATTTACAATGTTGTGTTAATTTCTGCTGTACAGCAAAGTGACTCAGTTATATACATATATATTCTTTTTCATATTCTTTTCCATTATGGTTTATTACAGGATATTGAATATGGTTCCCCGTGCTATACAGTAGGACCTTGTTGTTTATCCATCCTATATATAATAGTTTGCATCTGCTCATCCCAAACACCCAATCCATCCCTCCCCCACCCCCTCCCCACTGGCAACCACAAGTCTGTTCTCTATGTTTATGAGTCTGTTTCTGTTTTGTAGATAAGTTCATTGTGTAGTATTTTAGGTTCCATATGTAACTGATATCATATGGTATTTATCTTTCAAACAGGCAATCTTTTAATACATAAAAGCCTTTCTTAACATTGCAATACTTCCGGAAATTAAACATTTAAGAACTAAATTTCTATCCTGCTTTAATAGCTGATAAGAAATAGCTGTCTATCTCCTATTTACCAAGAGACTTTCCTTGGTATCTCAGTGCTGTATTATATTCTATTACCAACATTTTTCCTCAATTCCTGAAGCAAATCAAAAGTATACACAAGGCAAAACCTAGGTGGATACTAAACCATTCCACAAGTAATAATGTTCTGTGGATTACAGACACGAATTTCATAGTGGAAAATAAAGAAATTGTCATTTCATTCTGCCAGAAATCCACTGAAGGTCTTCAAGTTTCTCAAAGAAGTTGAGGAAAAAATACACTTTTGCCAAAGCATAAACATGATTTTTTGAGTGGGGAATAGGAGGGAATTCCATGCATCCCTCGAAGCAGATCTTAGAAGGTGCTGAATTGTTTTATTATCTGGCCTTCCAATGGTATTTACTCCAGTTTCTAGATGTCAGTTTACTTAAGGGGTTGAATCAAACTTTCTTAATCATATAAGAAGAGAAGTAATTAATGCTATTTGTCATTACAGGTGGAATGGTAACTGCACTCATACTCACATAGTGAAAACTTATCTCCAAAGAATCACTCACACACACACACACACACACACACACACACACACACACATATTGCTCATCTATTTTTAAAAAAACAACCTGGATCCAGTGACCAAGAATTCTATATTCACACATATACTCATATACTTGAAATGACATATGAATGACATATGAACAAGGATATTCCACATAGCTATTTTTGTATTAGAAAATGACTGGGAATAACCTATGTGGTCTACAACAGAAGCAGAGTTAAATACATTCTGGTGCAACCACATATTGACTCCAGAGGCTAAAATGAACGAAGTAGGTCTATAAGTACTAGTATGGAAAAATACCCATATCTTGCAATTTAGTTAACAGAAAATTCATATATATATATACATATGTTTGCAAATGCCTAATATTCCTCTGGAAGATTAGACAAGAAACTGGTAACTAACTTAGTCTCAAAAAAGGCGAACTGGTTGTCTGGGGAACAAGGAAGCAAGGAGACGTGTTTTTCATTATTTCACTTTTTTAACCTTTTTCATTTTGAGCCATGTATATGTGTTTCCTATTTTTTTTAAGTATAAAGTTAACTACTATTTAAATAACATAACCACATAACTTTACTAAACTAATTACAACTCTAAACAGCACATAACATAAAACTTGAATTGCCACACACACACACACACACACACACACATACACATGTATATTAGTTCATTCATTCAAAAATCATTCACTCTGCACCATTCAAGGTGCTTGATAGCGGCTAAAGATGCAAAAATGACTTAGACCAAGCCTTGGGGGAAGGCATCCATATAGATAATTACAAAACAATGCAATAAGTATTTAAAATAAATGTAGGAAATCCTGTGTTAGCCATGACAGAGTAAGGATATCAAACTTACCTTCCCGCCATATAAAAGTGTATAAAACTAGAAAGACACACATGGTAAAGTTTTTTCATTTTTGTTTTGTTTTGATCAATGGAAGGCTGTGATCCTTGAAAGAAAGGAAACATATGACATGATTACAACATTAACCCCAGCATTCTGCCTGGGAAGTTTTCTAAACTGCAGCACAGAGAAGTAAAGCCCAAAGAGACAGCAGCTTTGTGTCTGAGTAGAGGAACAGAAATCAAAGTTTGTGGCTACTGGGGAGGCTGGAATGTGTGAGACGGGGTGCCAAAGCAGAATAAATCTGTGCAGAAAAGAAGTTCTAGAGGTCTGCATAAGAGTTCCTGAAGTCTTCCATAGAATACTAACTTGTACATTATCAGGATGAAACTTCAGTGAAGTCTGTCATAAAACTGGGGCTACTCTCACCTATAAGAATTTCTACAGACTTATTCTAACAAAAGATCAACCAATCTAAACTCTCAGGAATGCTGCATCCTGCAAACGATAAAAAAAAAAAAAAAAAATTAGACCTGCAAAGGAGCAGGAAAATAATCAGGACAAAAAAACTCAATAGATGCACATTCAAAGATGACATAGATGTTAAAATTAGCCAAAAACTTAGAAGTGCTATAATGAATATATTCAAGGATTTAATGGAAAAGCTGAATACAATAAACAAACATATGAAGAAACTTGGCAGAGAAATAAAAATTAGTTTTAAAACAACCAAATAAAAATTCTATGACCTAAAAATACAATATCTGAATGAAAATTTCACTGGGTGGACTTCAGAGAAGATTAAGCTCTGTAAAAGAAAAGATTAGCAAGCTTAAATATATAGCAATAAAAACTAGGCAAACAAATACAGAGGGAAAAAATGGCTTAAAAGTTTAAAGAGCTTCAGTGACTTATGGGACAATATTAGATATACCATGTACATATAAATGAAGTCCCAGAAATGAGGGCAGGCAGAAAACATTTTTGAAGAAATAATGGCTGAAAAATTCCCAAATTTGATGAAAACTATAAACTGATATTATAAACTATATTATATACATTATGAGCCAAGAAGTACAACTAATCCCAAGTGTGATAGAGACAAAGAAAACTGGACTAAGACATATTTTAATCAAATTTTTTAAAAAACCAATGAGAAAATCTTCGAAGCAATGAGAGAAAAAAGATACATTACCTAAATTACTGATATAGGTAATAAAGCATGAACCTCAAAGAGGTTTTGCTGTGTGAAAGAAGCTAGAAATAAAAAAGTATATTCTGTACGATTCCATTTATACGAAGATCTAGATCAGGTTAAACTATCTATGGTAATAGACATCAGAACAGGTGCTGCCTTTAGCAGGACTGGGAGATTTTCTGGGAAGAGGCATGAGAGAACTTTTTGGGGTGATGTAAATGTTCAATATCTTGATAGATGCATTTGTCTTTATTTATTAAACTGTACATTTAGGATCTCTATAATACATGATATATTATTCAACAATGAAAAGTAATCCAAGAAAAAAAGGGTAAAGGAAAATTCCAGCAAAGGGTCTGTCCTCATGATTTCACTGGTTAGTAAATGTTAATACTTGGGCATAACTTGGGAAAAGAGGAGGGAGAAGGATAGATGGGTAATGTAAAAATGGAAAGTTCTGGATCCACTAGAGTTACTCATTCTGGCACATTCTAGAGATTGGAATAGCCATCCATCCTGAGTTTTCTCTATGTGGGGACAGGTCCTGAAATCAGTTTTCCTGGGCTTCCCTGGTGGCGCAGTGGATAAGAATCTGCCTGCCAATGCAGGGGACACGGGTTCGATCCCTGGTCCAGGAAGATCCCACATGCCGTGGAGCAACGAAGCCCGTGCGCCACAACTACTGAGCCTGCGTTCTAGAGCCCGTGAGCCGCAACTACTGAAGCCCGCGCACCTAGAGCCCGTGCTCCGCAACAAGAGAAGCCACTGCAATGAGAAGCCCACGCACCACAAGGAAGAGTAGCCCCCGCTCTCCGCAACTAGAGAAAGCCTGCGCGCAGCAATGAAGACCCAATGCAGCCAAAAATAAATAAGTAAATAAATAAATAAAAATTAAAGGAAAAAAAAATCAGTCTTCCTTCCTTGCCCTGCTCTGTAGCCAACAGTCACCAAGACCTTCTGATTTTATCTCCTAAATTTGAGCAATTTTATGTTAATGTTTCTGGACAATGTTTAAAAGCAAACTCTGATTTCTCTCTACATACCAATTTTGCCTTTTTTGCTTATTCTTCTAGAGACCATTTCTGTCCTCAGCATTTTAACTTTGATTGGCATCTGTTGAGCCCTTAAAGCATGATGGGCATTATCTGGGTTACTGCAGAGAAATCCAAAGGCCCGGTCCTCCAGTAAAATGGAAGACGAGACACATAACTACAGTTAACATTACCAGTCACAGGAAAACTGCCTCCAGCTGTGTTTTAAAGGAAAGGAGCTGCATGGCTTGGTGAAGAGGAGGAGGTGAGAGACAGGTGGGAGGATGGCGTATGTGAAACCGATGGTGGTTTAAACAGGAAGTGCGTCAGGGGCTAAAGAGGAAGCTGTGGAGGTAAGAAGGGCCATGTCCTGGGGTCATAAAAGATGAGAGTACGTAGGTGTTCAGGATGGCAAGAGGCTGCGGGTGGTCCTCAGAGCCTAGGAGGGGAATAAGGGAACTGATTCTGACGTCAGGAGGGGCCTGGAGCCCATGAGAGGTGGAGGGAAGATGGATGTGGAGGATCCAGGGGCTTCCGAATGGGAATCAGCACAACCCTGGATCGATGTCTCCGACAACACACTCTTGTACGACGATGATGAATGTCTTTAGACTTCAGAGCTTGAGGGATATTGCTTAATTCTGGGAAGAATCGCGGGGGTCCAGCAGAGAGGATCTCACCCGGAGAGAGGCATCATCTGCCCCTCATCATGTTCCCCAGCTGCTGACTTTCCAACAGCAGATGTCTGACAAGGGCAACTTGTTTCTCTCTTCTTGCATCACAGTCTCTGCCTCTGCAGCCCTGCAGGGTTAACAAGCAAAACTGTGCTCATCAGAGTTTGAAGTGATCGCCTCCTGTACAGAAGGCTGGCTCTGGAGGCCACCTCGCAGGGATATTGACAGCTGGCTGGAGTCACTGGGCTACCTAAGCCCCACCTGACCGGGGCTGTTCCCCCAGGGCGCGCTCAGGAGGGAGCCGCCCACCTGCTGGTCTCCAGGGTGACCGGCCTGCCTGGCGCTGGGGCTGGCGCCCCTCCTCTGTTCTGTCAGCCCACAGGCTTTTATTGGGCACCTCCTGGCTATCCTGTTGCGTCAGGAGCTGGAGATGGAGAGGTGATGGGGAGAGGCATAGCGTGGACTGTCTTGGAGCTCACAGCCCAGAGAGAAGGGGAAGGAGGGGGCCATGACTGACACCCTACAAGTGAATGCACCTGGTGAGAGAGGAGCCGAGGGGAGGGGCGCAGGGTGATTTTCCAGAGGCAGTCAGGAAGAAGGTGCAGGCCAGGTACCAAGGAGGGGAGTCTCAGGTGGGAAGAGCTGGGCTCTGACCCTGAGAGAAGGACCTGGGGGCTGGAGCCCAGGGAACGGGGTGAGGGGCTCAGGAGCAGCTGAGATGTCAGGCAGAGCCTCCCACGAGTTTGGATTTTATTCGGAACGGAGGTTTTTAAGCAGAGGGCTGGCAGGACCTGGTTCCATTTGTAGGGGTCCTCCTGGATGGTGTGCTTAGAATGGATTGCCTAAAAAACAGTGAGTCAGAAGTTGGCGGACCACTGCAGTCATCAGATGAAGGCAGTGGAGTGGGGAGGAGGGGCACATTCAAGAGGCGCTTTGGAGCTAGACAGGAAGTAGACGTAGGGATGGATTAGAGGTGGGAGGGCAGGTGGAGACAGGATGCCTGCCGAGAAGCAGAGTCAGAGCAAGAGTTGGGTCTGCCATGGTAGACAACCAGGAGGATCAGAGCCTGGAGGAGACCACCAGACGGGCTGTGCTTTTCTGGAGCTCCCTGCGTAGACATGGTATTTAAAGTCCTGGCGCTGGACGAGATCCCCCAGGGACAGCATGGACAGGGCAAGGCAAGAAAGCTGAGTTCAAGTTCTCCACTCTTTGAGCCCTCTTTACACCCTGTGGAAGGGAAGTTGCATTGTGGACGGTCTCAGCCAATAGGTGGCCATCCTCCTCAGCCTTTGGGGTCTACAGCTCTGTCCAGAACAGGTCCCAAGTGTCCCAGAAGGTGGTCTGCTGGCTACTGATACAAGGTGGGGTAACATACCCTGAATATCACCTTCTCACCATTGGCTCCTTCATTCACAAGCCATAATGAGTGAGGTCCCTGCAACAGGGATGCACTATCCTTCATGAGGGCGGGGGCCTTGGACCAACGTGGAGGGCACAGCAGGAAGGCTCAGAACCAAGATGAGACAACATGTATCCTTTCTGCCCTTCCCCATGGAATCTCCTTTACTCTGAAACCTCCCTAAATAGCTTATAAGAGTTCACCTGGAAAGCCGTCCCCCAGAACAGCCGGTCCAGACCCCTCTGGCAGTCGCTCTTCCTCCTGCGTGTGCTGGATATTGCCTTAACGACAAGTAAGCCCTTCTCAACATCCACCAAGTGGCCACCCTTATTCCCGCTTTACAGAGGAAGATACCAGCTCAGGAGATTTCCCGGCTCTCCCTGCTTCTCCGAACCAGAGGCAGTACAGGGTGCCTGCCCTCTGCTCTCCCCGACCGATTGCATGGCCCAGAGCTGGCGCCCAGCCACGCCGCTTCCTGGTGTCCAGGGCCAAGGCTGGGTAGCAAGGGCCTTTCCCGCTCGTAAAAGTGGCTGTCACACCCTGACCCCCTACATGATGCCTGGGTCCCGGCCAGGGTCTCCGCGTGGGGCTCCAGCCCGGGTTAACAACGTCCAGGCAGGCCGGGTCCCGGCCGGGCGCCGGCCATCCCTGCGGGGCGGAGCCGCGGCCTCAGGTGGGGCGGGCGCCGGGTGCGCTCCCCGCGCCGGACACCAGGCGTCGCCCCCGCTCCTCGCGGCGCCGGGCCCGCCCCCGCCCCCGCCGCGGAGCCCGAGCCGAGCGGCGCGGAGGAGCAGCGGGAGCGGCCGGACAAATTTCCTGCTCGGCTGCGGGCGGCGCGGGTGCGGCGGCGCCCGGACCCCGCGGCCTCCGCGCGTCCCCACGACCCTCCTGCGCGCCCGGCGGGGACGGCGGGGCGCCCCGGAGGGCGGCGGGCGGGCGCCCGGGAGATGCGGAGCCGCCGCGGCGGCGGCGGCGGGATCGGCGCGACCGGACCGGCGCCCCCGAGGTGAGTGCGCGCGGGTTGCGGGCCGGGGGCCGCGCGCCCGGGGCCCGAGGGCCGGAGCAGGCCGGGGACGCCGCCTCGGCCGCCGCCGCGGGAGGGGCCGCGCCGGGGTGCCGGGTCCCCGAGCCCGGTCCGTGCCGGCCCGCGGCGCGCCCGGCGCCAGCGTCAAGGGACCGCGCGACCCCGGCCCTCGGGCCCCGGGCCCCCCCAGCCCAACTTGGCGACCAGGTTGGCAGCTGTCGCGCTCCCTCTGGGTAAACGGACCGGAGGAGCGTGTGTGTCTGCGGGTGGCGACGGCGCTGGGGGGACGGCGACAGGGAGCACGCGTGTGAAAGCAGGCGAGACCCAGAGCGGGTGCCAAGCGGGTGTGTTGGGGGCTGCCGCACGCAGGGGGTCGAGACGAGACGGGCGCCTTTGGAGGAAGCGACTCCGAGTTGCACCAACTCCGGGAGGGGCGTGGGCTGCTGTCCAGGCGCCCCTTGCCTTCCCGGGGAGGGGAGCGGAGTGGGATGCCGCTGGGGGCTCAGAGATGCGGCAGGGAGTGCGGGGGACGCGGGCAGGCCCCGCTGGCCCAGGCCGGCCCGCGGCGTCAGCGGGGTGACCTGTCAGAGTTCCTGGGCCAGAGGGCAGCGCAACGCCAAGCCCGCGGGCTCCCCGGGACCATCTGGGAAAGGCCGGACAACCCCTAGGATGGAGAGGCATAGCCAAGCCCTGAGTGATTGTGCTGGACTTGACCTAAATTCCTTCCTGGCGTGGCAAACCCTTCTAGAAAGGTGAAACAATTATACTGGCAGAATTGTGATATCGATCTGTCTCGGAAGAGGACCTCTCTACCAGAGTTTCAACCCAGGAAACTCAAGGAAAGAGGAATCCGGCTCTGTGTGTGCTTGTATTCTAGAGTGAAAGGTAGTAGAACTGGATCAAAACTGGCAAAGGCTGGTCCCATGTTTCAGAAGTCCCTGGGCCCACGTCCAGCCAGCTCCTGACCCCCGGTGCCTCTTGACCCAGGGTCCCTGGAGGTCTTTGTGTCTGAAAGGTCAGTGAAATCCTGCCTCTGCAAAATAGACTCATGCCCATATAAACTGTGGCAGGGAGAGGGGATAAAGGGAGGGCCGTGCCTTTTCAGAATCAGAGCTCTCAGCCAAAGGAGGGTGTGAAAGGGTGGGTGCCGGTGGCCTAGGCTGGCTCCTGACTGCCATGGTCACACATCCTTCGTGGTATGGGGCAGAGCTCTGTGTGCGAATAGGACTGAGGTCTGGGCTTTCTGAACACAGGCTCTAAGCCTTCGGGGAGCAAAGGGCCAGGTGGTGACATGAAACAGGCCCTTCCCCGACGAGACACTGCCTCTGACCATGACCTCAGGGGCTGAGGTCTTTGTTCATCGGTGTTAGTGATGCCTGTGAACCAGCAACTGCCCCTCCCCTCCCCCCAAAATCCCCAGACTTTCCATGTGTCAGCGAGACCTAAGAGCTAGATTTGTCCCTGTAGAAGGCCAGGTCGTTAGATGGATCCAGACGGTTTTAGATTTAAAGCCATACCTACTTAGCGCCCCCAGCCAAGTGAGTTGTGGGCAGTGGTTGAGGAAGTTCACTTTACTGTCACTGTGAGGCCTCCCGGGGCCCCTGTGGAGGCACAGAGGGAATGCGAAGCGTTGTGGTCAGGTCCGCAAGCCCTGCACGGGGGCCACTTCTCACTGCTGTGGAGGGACACCTGGCCCCGAGATGGCCTGGGTCAGTGCCTCCAAGGAAGCCTGCAGAAGCCCCCCGGAGCTCTGTGTCCTCGTGCTTTACCCCTTCCCGTCCAGGGATGTGTGTGTGTGCAGATCATCCACCCCTGAGAGCGGCTGCAGCAGCCGTAGGATGGGGGTCCGGGGTCCGCAGAGGGGGCGTATTGAAGGTGGATGTGTGAGGGGTTGACAGCGCTCGATGGTTGGTTAGCAGTGAAGCTGGAATGTGAAGGTGGGTCTCCTTTGAACTGTGCCCCTGTTGGTCCACTGGTCTCTCCTCCTGCTGCCATCATCCCAGTCCAAGCCATCCCCCTTTTAGCAAAACCCCCTCCTTCCAGGTCAGAGGCACGTCCTAGCCCAGACCAGTCCTCTGCGATTCCCAGGCTCAGGTGCCCACTCTACCTTTCTTCTGGGATGTCAAATGCCCCCAACTCAACACGTCCCAAATCAGACTTGTGAACTCCCCTGACCCAGCCCAACACTTTCCTGATGTTTTCTTTATCCGTCTGATCACAGCAGCCTCCACCCTGCTGTGGAAAGACAGGCTGGATCGTTTCCCCGAGGACCATACTGTGTCCTCCGTGCCCAGCCAGGCAGGTACCTGACACGAGGCTCTGATAACTATCATTGGACGAATCGAAACATTTTAGGAGCGCATCTGCGGATGTAGGGGAGTTTGTGTCTCTTTAGGGGATGTCCGTTGTGGTTGATAGGCAGCCGCTCATTTTTATTTTGTTTAATGTAATTGAACTGGATCCTGGAGGGATAAGAGAGGTCTGTCTAGGGACCACATTGACAGTGCTTCTGGAGATGCCCGACATACTTGCTAAAATGACTGTCTGACCTGGACCAGAGCGACCCCAGATGACCTCCCAAGGAGGCGGGTTGGAGATCAGTCAGGAGCCCCATGGACGCCACCCTCCGTTCCTTTATTTGACATGTCTTTTTCATTTATAACGTTTGAGTTACACTTACAGAGGTTCTGCTGTCAAAACAAGAACAAATATATCCATTAGGATAAAGACTGGCCTTCTTAATATTTGATTATCACTAGGAAGAAACTGCGTGTTCCAAGATCGCCTTCAGCACTTCTCTTGGCGTGCCGTCTCCTAGTGAAGCGATGGCTCTGTGCTCCCTGAAGGCACCCCTATGCTTTCCGGAGTCTCAGGGATGGAGCCCGCCCAGCCCCCTACTCTGAATCTCCTTCCCCTTTATCTCCATCTTCGGGACTCCTACTCATACCTCAAGGCCCACTTCAAATGCCTGTCTCCACAAAGCCTTCCTAACCCCTCTCCATAAGAGATATCTCTCTTCCTTTTAGTTCTGCAGAAGGTTACCTGTCCTGAAGCAGCTATGAGAATCTATTTTGATTTCCAGTTGACTTGTTTATCTCCTCTCCCAGGTCATTTGTGTCTTCAGGGTGGAAGGTATGTCTCTGAGAGCCTGGACTTTGGGTTCAGGTATGGATTCAAATCCTGGTTCTGGTATGACCTTGGCTGAGTTTTTTAAGATTCATGCCTCAGTGTTCTCTCCTCTAGAATGGGAATGATAATCTCTACTTCACGGGACTGTTGTGAGAGTGACGGTTGACGCATATAAAGTACCAGGCACATGGCTGGCGCTCCGTAAATTGTGGTCATTAGTCCCCTCCAATACCCGAGGCTGTGTATTGCATGCAGTAAGAAACAGTGATGTTTGAATGAATAAATGAATAAGCTCAGAATCCACATGAGTAGATAGATACCTTTTGTGTGCCTTCCACAGTGCTAGATCAAATCAATACGGTGGGACATGCCAGTTAACTTTATTTTTCGCGTGATAATTTGAAAGATGATGTAAAATTTGCGTGATTAAGTATTTCAATCTGTGCTCCATGAACAAATCCATTCTTTAACACACGCCATTGACTCTTCAATGTTCGAATGATCTGGTAGGCGGAGATGCAGTGTTTTATGTGCATTAGCCTGGGTTCATGGGCTGGATTAAACCAGGCTGTGTGCCAGATGCAAGTGAGCCAAACCGGCATCGAGAAGTGGTGTGGTCTAGAACCAGCGTGGCCCCAGGGTCAAGAGAATGGCTTCTAGACTAGAAAACAAAGGCTATGCAACTGTGGACTGCCCCCCAAACCCTCAGAACTTCACTTTTCTTACCTCCAAAGAGAGACGTGTGGCACTGGGCCATCTCTGAGCCCCTCCTAACCCCAGTGTGCTGATCGATTTCACCCATCCACGCTGGTCCAGGCGGTGCTGCCGACCGCACGCCCGGCTGCATCCACAGCTGGGCGGCCTCCCGTTCCCGGTTCATCACAGGGGCCACATCCTCTCTGCGCCGGGTACCAGATCCACCCGGAGTAGGATTAGGCTCATGGGTGTATTCAGCATGGTGTTAGTTTTACATGCTGACCCCAGACATACCGAAAGGCTTTTTTTGGAGAGTTAACTTCTCACTGTTCTGTCACTTGGGTTTTTCTCCAAAAGCAGAGTGCTGGATAACATTCTAGATGGTTGCAATTTTAGATCAGCTGCACCGGAGGAAAACGGGTTTCCTTGAGTTTTACTAAATCCTCCAACAGATACGCAGGTGTACAGTTGTGGGGCTGGGGGAGCGTCTGCCGGATTCAGGCTGGGAGACCCCTAGTTTGGGGATTACCAAGCTGGCTTCCTTTTCTTCTCTCCGTCTGGCTGCCGTTCCGTTCCCCAAACCTTGTCCATCAAGGGCCGCCCCAGGTGTTCTACCTGGGGAGTTTTGATGTGGTTCGCAGCCTCTTTGAACTCACACGGCTCCCGGCCCAGAGCCAGAAATGTGAGCCTGATGTCTTTCTTTCAGTTGTGCAAATACTTCAAAGGAGTTGTCAAAGCTTACGAAATAAAAAAATGTTAGCAATATCTTTCAGAAAAACAAACATACCCTTTTATATTGATTCCCAGCGGAATAAGAAGCAAGTAAATATATTTTTTTTAACGTGTGTTTTTAAATAGGTTTCATATATAATCAAGAGTATGTTGGATGCGCGATCCAAAAAGGTGACAACGTTTTCTTTCTCCCTGAAACAAATATAAACTCCAGCAGGGGACAGAGGAGAGTTTGAAGGAAAAAAATGATCCTTGGTTATGTGCTAAAAACCTGAAGCGTTTTGGGCAGGTGTTTTGCTGTTCTGTGTATTGGGTGGGGAATGAAGAATTGATAGGAAAACTTGTCTGGACCCCAAGCCTGGGTTCCAGCAACGCTAAATATGATCTGGCAGAAAGGCTCATGCCGGAACGAGTGTTCAGCGTTCAGCCACGCTCCCCGGCAGGTGCACTCGCTGCGTCATCCTCTCCAGGGATGCTGGGTTGCTCGCCAGGTGCCTGGAGCTCACAGGGCACCCAGGCTTCCAAGAGAAGTGGAAAGTGGAGGAGTGGAGGGAGGGGAGGAAGTGACAGACCCGAGTGTGAGCTGTCTGTCCCGGGCGGTGGAGGAGGCTGTATGCATAGGGCTCTCCCAGCTGTGATTTTACTCTGTCTGAGAACCAGCAGTGGATCTAAGCCCCGGGCTTTGCTTTTCACTGGCAGGTGCCCAGCCCAGGACTCAGAGCACAGACTTTGGAGCAGAGGGATGGGGTCAGGCTGGGGCTCTTGACACTGAGGCTCTGGGCAAGTGACTTACTGTCTCCCAGTGTGATCCCTCCTCTTTCTGATGGGGACAATGACACTTCCCAAACAGGGCTGTTATGTGGATGGATTGAGGTCACGTATAGAGAGCACGGCCTCCTGCTTACCAGACGGTCACTGGTACAGCTATCATGTCCAGGAGTCCAGGGGCGACAGGACCGGCATCAAAGGCTCGAGATGATCTGAGCTCTGATTTCTGCTCAGCTACACTTGCTTTGTCCTCAAAGCAAGTCACTCCATTTCCATTCTGTAAACACAGGCAGTTTTGGTTATTAATGTCCTTAAATCTATTTGGTCATTTCCAGCTGAACGTTAGTCAACGATTTTTGTACTAGGGAGCAAATTACTTCCATTTTTCTTCTCAGCTAAGATTTTTGAATGTCCTGTCGCCTAGCTACTTGGTTACAATGTGTTATTCTGAGTGACCTTTGTACTCAGCCTTGTTATTTTGTTTCTGACCCCAAAAGGACTTGGCGTTTTCAGGCTGTGTCCCAGGGACGGTGCTTCCGTGGGTCTGCTCCGCTGAGTTCAGCAGACTTGGCCTTGACTCCTTTGTCAATACGCACGAGTGCCGGGGGTGGGAGCCCGCTGGGGCAGAGCCCGGCCAGTGCCACCTCCTGTCCCAGCAGGTACCCCGTTAAACCGTGGGAGCTCCGGCCTCCCTTTCTTCCTCTCTGGTTCAAAAGGCTGGCCTCAAAGGGGGACACCCACCTACATGATTTGATGTCACAGCCCTGGGGCCTCCCCTTCCTCACTCACCAGTCTGGCTGGTTTCTTGTCACGGGATAAAGCTTTTCTCTGGTCGTTTGAGATACGGCTCAGGAGGGGCTTTGAGGGCTTTGAGGACACCAGTGGTCAGTTTTTCCTACGTCACAATTTTTCCCAGGGCTGGCCTGCTCTTAGCCATTTTATACTAATCCACTTGTTACAAAACAGGGAGACTATCAAGATACTAAGCTTTTTATCTTCTAATGATTGTCATCTGAGGAGGCCTTCAAATTTTTCATTCCGGAATGGGAGCCCTGGATCCTAGTACCTGTAGGCAAGAGTTAAGGACCAAGGCATAGCCTGAGACGATTTCAGAGAGCAAGGGGGTGACCTGTTACTTCCATTAGGGCACGGAGCTAACAGACCCAAAGACACTGCATCTCAGAAGCAGAAGCTCTCTCAACAATTCCAGGGGAACAGGGGTAGGGAATCAGTATGAATTAACAAAAAGTCAGGATATTTGTATCCTTTTATGACATTCAGGGATTTACAGTAACTCAGTCTGGGCTCACAAAATGTTGCCTTAGGGCACTTGCTTTAATGACTAGAAAACACATAAATGCTCTTTCAAAGAGATTAAAATACTTCAGCTTCTTAAACATGTAAAAATAAACCCATCTTAGTTGCACTATGACATTGGCTAATCAAAAGAAACTCTCCTTTGCAACCACATTATTTCAAGTCATCTCAAAACCTGCCTGGTTACTAATAAAAGTATTCCTTGTAATGAACGCTTTTCTTCAGTAGGTGGTTTTTCTGGCTCTGAAAGTGGCCTTAGTTTTATAAACAGCCCAACATTTAAGTCCTGGACATCAAAATGCTTTGAAACAGTCACCCCGTCCTTCAAGTTCAAATACAGTTGGCTCAGCACTGTCTCCTCCTGAGCTTCTGGCAGCACTTCATTAAGTGCATCAGTAATTCAATAAATTACTTTTCGCCAGTGTTGCGAACATCAGCTAAAGTTCAGTCATCTATTGGAGATGGTATCAGTCTGCTCATTTAAATTCCTTTGAGCAAAGTCCTGATTTTGGCCCAACATAATGTAAAAATGCAAGAGCCAGAAATTTAATAATTTTGCACAGAATTGGGCCAAGCTAGGCCTATTCTTAGCCAGCCAGTGATATTCTTTCAAAGGATATTTCTTGGTTTTAATCAAATGTGGGTTGTATTTAAAAGAGTCTGTAAGGTCGTATAGAAGGGACAAATGGGGATTTAAACATTTATTGCGTATCTACGATATACTTGCACTGGGCTTAACACTGGTGTTACAAAAAGTCACAGTGCCTGTTCTATGGGTGCCCCACACCCATAGGAGGGCAAAATCCATCATTTCCAGGGCATATATAATGCAAAGGTGGATGCAGAGGTGGAACAGAGCCGTCAAGACGGGCATTTGAAGCAGGGGCCTGGAAGGGCTTCACCAAATAGAGCAGGCTTCGTTTTCAAGGATGTTTTCTTGGCAGCCAACAGGGCTAGAACATTCCAGACAGAGGGACCTCCGTGTGCTTGCCCAGCGGTGAAAAGTAGCGTGACTTATCTGAGGAACAGCGGGTATCTGAGTGCAG
The DNA here is from genome assembly GCF_949987535.1 of Balaenoptera acutorostrata. Lineage (NCBI taxonomy): Eukaryota > Metazoa > Chordata > Mammalia > Artiodactyla > Balaenopteridae > Balaenoptera > Balaenoptera acutorostrata. The sequence continues at coordinate 4,717,628 of NC_080079.1, read as the reverse complement.
CTAAAGCACAGGGATGATGAGACTGGGACAAGACAGATGGAAAAGCTTGGGATTCTCCAGACACTTCTAAGAGTCTGGGTTCTGTGTGATGGCCCAGCAGTTCTCAACCTGTTTGAGCTCATGTCCTCCTTTGAGATTCTGAGGAAGACTATAGACTCATCCTTGCAGAAAAATGCATGTGTCTACAGTTCATTTGTTTTTACAGTTTCACGAGTCTTGCCTGACCAAGGCCCTGAGGTTTTTGGCTAGGAAGACTGCTTTGCACCTGGGCCAGAGGCAAGATTAAGGGACGATGATAAAACCAGATTGTAGGCTGAGTTGGAGGTGCCTTTGGCGGGGAGCCAGGGAACTTGGTGACTAGAGGCAGGTGATTCTACTAGGGAGAGTCTGCCCAACACGGCTTGAGGACAGTTTTCCATCTTGAAACTGGTAATGACAATGTTTGTGCATCACCCTGCTAACTGTTTATCTTTCTTTTTATGAGAAATTTGGTTACAGCGTACATTGTACGTGGGGGACTGGACAGTATTCCTAATAAAATAACATGAAATAGGTCATTTAATGGTGGCTGTTGTCATCAGAGAAGCCGGCTCAGAGGAACTGTGGTAGGAAGGGCTCATGAACCTGCGTGTGGCCACCGTTGGCCTCTGACAGGTATAGACTGGGAGTCACCCACTCTCTCCCTGCACCCAGGACTCTTGCCTTGCAGACCTCAGTCTAGCTTGCTGCATCACATTTTAAGTTTCCTGTTTAAGTGGAGAGAAGCCAGATTTGAAGCAATGACGTTTATTAAAGGAGTGGAACACAGCAGCTGGGGGAGAGGCTCAAAGAATCATGGTCACTTACGCAAACCAAATCTGAGGGGTGCTTAATGCAGCTGGCCCGCCCCAGCTGGTCAGCATCCTGGCAGATGTAAGAGAGGAAAGACGCTCACTTCCAAGAGCGAAGAAGGCCGACTGCCCCCGAGGAGGAGCTTCTGACAGAGGTTGAGTGCCTTTGCCGTTTTCTCAGCCAGCCGGAGTGAGAACCTTCCCTGTAGATTTCCACGAACTGGCCCAACTGGGAAACTCAAGTTCTGTCTTCCATGCCGGGGAAGGGGAGTTTTCCTGAGGGCTCCTTGGGCTGTAAAACACCCTTCAGAGTCACGGAGGTCAGGAATGATGGTGAGGCCCCCAGTTGCATTGCATTAAAGATTCATTTTCTCAGGACTTCCCTGGCGGTCCAGCGGTTAAGACTCCGCACTTCCACTGCCGGGGCCGTGGGTTCGATCCCTGGTCGGGGAACTAAGATCCTGCGTGCCGTGCAGCCAAAAAAAAAAAAATTCATTTTCTCCCTTCATTTTACAAGTGGAGCCAGGTCCAGGTACCTTTGTGTGCAGAACAGTGCCCAGGACGGACATACGACCTGGCTCAACACAACCATGGTTTTGTGCTCGGGAAACTGAATTCACTGCACACTAAAGAGGCACCCCTCCCACGGATTTTCATCAAATAAAAAAGAAAACACTTTTACTCATTTCTAGTTATTTTCTCAATAACCTTCCTCATTTGTTTTTAGGTAACTAGAAATACGTTTTCCGTAGAAGTCCTTCAGTTTACCAAAAACCAAAGCCAATTCTGTGAAATAATGTCATTTGCAGCTACATGGATGGACCTAGAGATTATCATACTAAGCGAAGTAAGTCAGAAAGAGAAAGACAAATATCATCTGATATCACTTATGTGTGGCATCTAAAATGTGACACAAATGAACTTATCCACGAAACAGAAACAGGCTGACAGACATAGAGAACAGACTGTGGTTGCCAAGGGTGGGTGGGGGTGGGGGAGGGATGGAGTGGGAGTTTGGGATTAGCAGATGCAAACTATTATATATAGAATGGATAAACAACAAGGTCCTAATGTATAGCACAGGGAACCATATTCAATATCCTGGGATAAACTGTAATGGAAAAGAAAATAAATGAATAAATACCAAAGCCAAGTCTACCTTTTTGCTTTAGACATTTTCTCTTTGAGAAGTTTGGGGGACCGTGTGAGCTCCCTGTTTAGAGTCTGAGGACAATGCCCGCCCTAGGTGAGCAGCCTGAGACTTGCCGGGGTCACAATGCCTGTTCCTGGTACCATGTCCTGACCCGGACTGAGCATCTTTTTTTTTTTTTTTTTTTTTTTTAATTAATTAATTTATTTATTTTGGGCTGCGTTGGGTCTTCGTTTCTGCGCAAGGGCTTTCTCTAGTTGCGGCGAGCGGGGGCCACTCTTCATCGCGGTGCGCGGGCCTCTCACTATCGCGGCCTCTCTTGTTGCAGAGCACAGGCTCCAGACGCGCAGGCTCAGTAGTTGTGGCTCACGGGCCTAGTTGCTCCACGGCTTGTGGGATCTTCCCAGACCAGGGCTCGAACCCGTGTTCCCTGTATTGGCAGGCAGATTCTCAACCACTGCGCCACCAGGGAAGCCCGTTTTTTTTTTTTTTTTTTTTTAATGTAACTTACTTTTTATTGAAAGTATCTTGCATTCGTGACTGATGCTTTCTGCGTTACATCACACATTTTAACATTAAAGGTTAAATTATTTTTACATGCAAGTAGTGTTTATGGGTTTCCCCACATAGGATTACTGATTATAGAAAGATGACACACCACATGGGTCAAGTGTCTTTTTTAATTGAAAAGCCAGCAAACTGTCTAATTCTATTTCCTCTCAAACCACAGACTGAGTAGTAACTGAGCCTCTAGCCAACATATTCAAAGCTGAGAGGATTAAAAATGCAAAAACACGTCTTCAGATCCAGTTAAGGGAGCCCTGCTACATACAGGCTAATCAATACCAGTGGAGTCCAGGAAGCTGGAAGACATTCTGATAACCCCCCTCTGATAACATTTACCTCAAGTAGCCTTTTTCCAGTTTCCAACTCATGAATAAAGATAATACGTTGTTAATTCTATTTCAGAAAAGTTTTTGCAAGTTGTTTTATTTACAATGCCAACTTTTAAAAGTCACTAAACTGAAGTTAACTGGACAGTAAACTAGGCAGAAATTGCTTTACAAAAAGAGGGAAAGCCCGAAATGCCACTTTCTATAGAGAACCCACAGTTCAGTTTTATTCAGAGCAAAGAAAAAAGAACTTTTGATCATACTAGAAGAAACTGAGCCATAAGTTTGCAGTCTGTACTGAAACGACACATGCAATGAGGACAACATTCTGCTAATACAACTGATTTGCTGCTGCATTTGTGGACTGTTTTTCTAATATCAACAATTATAAACAAAGCAGTGCGACTAGTATTTGGAACAATCGTTACAGTGTTACAGCATCAGACACAAAATTTCACTTCTCCTCACACCACTGGTTCTCTTTGCGTACCTGGGCTTCCTCTTCTTCAGTAAAATCATTTTTGATATTGAATGTCTTTCGAATCTCCTCAGGAGTTTTCCCCTTGATCATATTGGCAACAGTCTTGCAGGTAACATCAAGCAAACCTTTGATGTCTAAGTAGTTTGCTGCCAGTATCAGCTCAAAAAGTGCTCCTTGGGCTTCCCTGGTGGCGCAGTGGTTGAGAATCTGCCTGCCAATGCAGGGGACACGGGTTCGAGCCCTGGTCTGGGAAGATCCCACATGTCGTGGAGCAACTAAGCCCGTGAGCCACAACTACTGAGCCTGCGCGTCTGGAACCTGTGCTCCGCAACGAGAGGCCGCGATAGGGAGAGGCCCGCGCACCGCAATGAAGAGCGGCCCCCACTTGCCGCAGCTAGAGAAAGCCCTCGCACAGAAACGAAGACCCAACATAGCAATCAATCAATAAATCTTAAAAAAAAAAAAAAGTGCTCCTTGGTCAACTTTCAGGAATTCTTGATCCCAAGCAGGGATGTCATCTGTTCGCTTTCTTTGTTCTCATCATCCTCAGGAGGACAAGGATCAACCTTGTGGTGGGTGCACCACTGAATGACCTTTCTTAATATTGCTGCATTAACATTTGGCAAGGGGACTGGATCATCTCCTTCATCATCCATTCCCAGATCTTCCAACATGGTCTTAATCGTCACAGATTGTTTCACAGTTTCAACATCAACTTCAAATATCTCTCCATCAGAGCTCTGCAACTTAATTGAAGGCACGGTGTTAGGACTCAGGGAGATGGCGGGCCAGAGGCTGATGAGAGCAGGGCGGCGTCTGCAAAAAGAAAAACAGAAAAGCGGAGAACAAGGCCAACCAAGCATCCTTTTCCTGTTCTCACCACCCTGGTGGGCTGACCCCTTTATCCTCCCTCCTGTGTCTGACACCCTGTTCAGTTTTGGGGCTTCGGGAAATGGAGGCCCCTCATCTGCTTCCATCACACGAAAGCCTAGCTTATCTCTGTCTGTTTCGACAGGAGTTGAACGTTCCACCCTCGAGCAGAGTCAGGAGGTGAGGAGCTATGGCCTTGCTGCTGGGCCTCCATCTTGTGTCTGCTTGGCCTGAGTCTCGCCAGCCTGTTCCTCTGGGTGTGGTTTCGGCCCGGCCAGCTGCATCCAGGCGGCATTTTAGAAGGCAGTCACGTGTGTTTCTTGCACGTGGCATGCTTTTGTTTAGCAAATGATTTATCGTTTGTTATAGTAAAATGCACATCCTGATTGGGCAGGCTGTGCCGGGCAGAAATCAATGACATCAATCCTGGTTATTTTACTTTGCAGTGGATTTTTTTTGTTGTTTTGTTTTGTGTCAGCATAGCAGTGATTTGTGAGTGCTTTACAGAGATTATGCCTTCTTTAGTGACTGGCAGCTTGGAGATTGCAGCAGCCAGGCTCGATGTGCTGTGTCCATTTTCAGACCTGGCAGGCAGGGAGCGTGGCCATGCTTCCCAGAGTGACTTCTGAGCCGATGGCCTGAACGATGTTGGGTGGGAATTGCCTGGCTGTGTGGATGTAATGGGCTTGATTGATGGCAGCTATATGCATTGAAACGTGTGGAGTGATTGGTATCTGGTACCCTGGGACTCGACCCCTGTTGCCAATGATACGAGACATCGGTTAGGCGCCCATGAGGAGAGTCCCTTGGCCCCCCTGGAAAGGGGCAGCCCCTGGAGCCTGAGGGGGGCCTGCCTTCTGGGAGGAGCCCCTTGCTGCCTCCACTCTGAGTCTGGCTGAGGGTCCACTCTGTTCCCCACCCCCAGCCAGGGTACGTATCCCCAGGGAGCTGGTGGGTGTGCAGCTGCCCTGAGGTCACCACACTCCCCTCTGATCACCGGTGCTAGTTGGTGGGGGTCCCGGTGGCGGGGCAGAAGGAGCAGCTCCCATTACTGACGTGGCTGTAGCCTCCCGGGCCTGTCTGTGGGAGGGTCTGCTGGAGGGTCTGTACCTGGGTGTGGGCTGACCCTTCTTCCACGACTCCCCTGGCCTTCCCGGGGGGGCCCCAGTGCAGGGGAAGGTGTGATGTTGCCCCGCAGACTGGGAGAGGTGGGCTGTGTATTGTCAGGGGTCTGAGGGTGTCAGAGGTGGAGACACGGTTCATTCCACTCGGGTTCACAAGAGGCCTCCTTGACTTACGTAACCGAAGGTTCGGGAAGAGCGGGATCCAGTGGCTCAGCGTTGCCGTCAAGGTCCGCCGTCCTTGCCCCTTCGCCTGGACAGGCTCTTTTCCCAGCAGCCTTTCATTCCCCCAGGAGAGAGCCTTTCCAGCAGGTGCAGCCATAGGCTGCCAGGTGGGTCTCCTTGGCTCTGATGAGCCAGGCCTCGGCCACTTGCCGTCCCCAAAGCTTGCACCGTGGCCAGGGCTCACCCTCTTCTGACTGTCCAGGCTTGGGCCGCGTGTCCTGCCAGGGGTCGGGGGTGGAGCAGCTCCCTCCAGATCACCTTGGGGCGGGGTGGCTGGGGCCTTCTGCGGGGGGGAAGAGGCTGGACCACTCAGGGAGCAGGATGCGAGGACCCCTGGGCCTCCTGGGAAGGGTCTTGGAATCAGAGGAGGGACTTGGGCTCCATCTTGGGCTGGGGGAGGTGAAGGGGAGTTCTGAGGAAGGGGAGTGCTGATGGGGGAGGTGGCTGATGAGGGGTGGGCTGGGGGTCCAGGGGGCTCTCAGTGGTCGCCTCCAGTGGGCCGTGCATCAGGCAGGTCCCAGAGGGCAGGTCCCAGAGCATCCTTCATGCTGTGAGGTCGGCAGCTGCATTTTTCACAAAGCTCCCCAGGGAATCCCGATGTGTGGCCAGGTGGAAGACGTCAGGGGCTTTTTGCAGGGGCCCAGGAATGAGGTCAGGCCTCTCCACAGTGACAGAGGGCAGAGGGTGCCCCGGAGGTATAGGCGGCCCCGTGGCTGCCTGGGCAGGTGGAGAAGAGGCACCGATTCCTCGCAGGGCTGACAGCGGGATTGAGATGGTACCTGGTACCCATGGCTCTCAGGACTGAAATGTGACCGTCGTCGGGAGGGGGCCAGTCCTGAGTGCCTGCACCGAGGGAGACTTGTATCCCGGGCGAATCCCCTTTGTTTGTGCTCTGCTCCCCTTTCAGTCCGGCCGCTTCTGTCCTAAATGAGAGCTCTTGGATAGACTAACCCATGACGAGGTGTTAGGGACTCAGTCGGGGCCAGTTTCAAGCATTGCTTTTTATAAGACGACAGCTCGGGAAAGCTGAGGCCTAAACAGAATAAACGGTGGAGGGTGGGATTCCCAGCAGCGTGCTGGTGATGGTGGAGGCTCCTGCCCGCGGCCCTGAAGCCCCAGGAGACTTGTAGTTATGTACGTACGTCCATTCACTCGTGCGGTCAGCAAGTATGAACGGGAGCCCTACTCTGTGCTGGGCCTCCGGCGCTGAACAGAATCCACGGGTCCTGCCCTGCATCCTCTACCTGGCGCCTGGGCTTCCACGTCTGTCTGTCTGTCTGCCCCCAGGGTTCCCCTAAGAGGCCAGTGGCGCCCAGCTCAGCCTTGCTCTGGGGACCGTGCGTGGCGAGGGGGCCGCCCCGAGGTCCTGGTGTCATCCACGTGGGACTGAGAGGCTCTCCTGGGCCGGGAACCGTGCCCGCGTCCCTTCCCCGTGGATCCGGAGCGGCGTGTGTTCATTAGGGGCCCCGTTTCCACGTGGGTGTTGATGGCTGAGTGGCTGCCGCCCGGGACTGAAATGTTGCCAGCCTCTCTTTAAAGAGCCCATCTATCTTGTAGTGAATACAGACTCCTGCGACTCTCTTCCTAACCTTAACATTCAAAGGAGGTCGGACTCTAAGGCCAAAGTGGGCGGCAGGGCCACCCATTGGCTGTGGCCGGGCTTGTCCCCCCCAGGCTCCCCTCCTGCTCGCCACTTCCCCCCTCTGCTCTCTTGTGTTTCCCCAGTCTCAGCTCCACCCCTGGGGCTGCTTCTTCCAGAAGCCCAGGCCCCGCTGAGCTCAGCCTCCCGCGGTGGGGACACTCGCGCTGTGGAGTGAGGGCCCTGACCCCAGGCACCGGCCCCGCTGGTGGCAGTGGCCATGTCAGCGGCTGTGGCCTCGTGCCTCTGGCAGCTTTCCCGCCCGCTGCATGCCTGCCGACCAGTGGCCCCGAGAGCTGGCACTTCACCTTCAGAATGGCTGGCGTGCCGTTCTTTTGAAACGAGTAATAGCAAAGCTAGTTCAAGAAATGCCCATTGTTTCCTCCCTCCTATTGCCCAGTCTCCAAAAAATGAAAAGATCCGATTGCCTCATCACGTGAGGAGGCCAGGGGGACAGGCTTCCGGGAACAGGGGCCGCCCCAGGGGCTGCAGGAGAGACCCTGACTCAGGCCTGAGGAACCACAGATACCCAGGGCTAAGTGCTGCCAGCCTGGCAGAACTGAATAACAGAATGATTTTGCCCAGCTGCTCCTGATTCGAAAATCATTTTGGATTCGTTTTAAGGGCTCCATGGAGAGTTTCTACTTTGGGAAAAATTCTATCAAGATACCCTAGCATTGGAGTCACAGTCTTTCTTTAATGCAGTGTCCAAACCACACACATGTTACTTCTTGTTACCTCTGGCAGGATCTGGATGAACCTGGGATTGGAGCTGACCTTCAGGTGGGGTGCCCACTACCTTGCACTCATCTCCCGCCGCCTGATTTCTGGTCGGTGGGAGCTCAGCCCCTTAAACGAGCAGCGCGGATCCTGATGAAACCCGTGCGATCGCTGCACTGTCCGGCCTGTCTGGCAGGAACTATTTCCCTGCAGGAGGCCTAAGCTGGAAAATATCCATGACGAGTACAAGGAGTGTTTGTGTGGAGGTTTAAATGCTGTGTCAAAATGCATAAAAAATACAATTAACCACGGTGTGAGGTGGACCATGTCTCTGGGAAACTGAGTGTCTGAACAAATCAGAGGAGCACGTGACAACAAACTCTGAAGTGTTTTTATCGAGAAAGAGTTTGAGCTGGAAATGGGGTTGAGTTATAGGGTCACAGGCCTGCTTCTTCATCAGGAAGGACAAGGGGATGTTTTCAAGATGCGGGATTGGGCAGATGTGTGTTTGTCAGCAGGATTTTACCACTGGCCTACGGTCGGTATGTTCCTTTCTGCCCAACGTCCCTTCCTGTGTTCAGGGGGGTATTTAATGACCCAAGCAATAAAAACTGCAAGATTAACCAGGACAACGTGGGTGAAGTGTTCAGTAGGGTTCCATTTGGTCACAGAACATGGAAACATTGGCATGGACCCCCGTATCTTAGTGCTTTCATCTTTCCTAAAAACTACGGGTAATATATAATTTTTAAATCTAGAAGTTATCTAGTACCACTGTAGCTGAGCTCGCTAGAAAGTAGCTGCTTTAATGAATGAGCAAAGTGAGAAAACCTCAGCCCTCAGTACCATTTCTATTTTAAGCAGAGGCATTTGGAGGAGTCCCTGGGATACTTTGCAATGCACATTCCCAGGCACCGAAGAGGTTGCTCCGTGGACTAAGCAAATGCAGCCTTCGGCAGTTTTGTCTCAGCTCACCTGTCTGAAGCTAGTACGTCTGAGGCTTGGCTGATCCACTTCCATGGCTGCCAAGCTGATGTCGGCTGTGGGCAGGAGGCCTCAGTGCCTCCCCGTGTGGACACACATATCCATAGGACAGCGTGAGCATCCTTACGACTATCAGCTGGCTTCCCCCAGAGAGAGTGGTCCCAGAGGAAGCAAGGCAGAAGTTGCAGCATCTTAGCCTCAGAAGTCACAAGGTCTCTTCTGCAATATTCTACTGGGCACACAGGTTAGCCCCACTTATGCAGAGAAGGATGACCAGCCCTTTCCGCAGAGCAGGTGTTGGTGAGGAGCCTTCATTCGCTTATTATCCTGGGTGTATTAGTTGTGGCTTTTAGCTGTACACCACAGAACTGAGAAAAGAAACTGGACAGAAGGTTACTGAATAGTCCTTAGAATCAGATGGAAGACTGGAGAACCAGTTTCAGAAAAGGGGCAGGAACCCAGGAGGCTCACAGCCTGAACCACAGTCAAGGCCAGGCCACAGGAGGTTTCGATGAGGATGTGGCCTGTGGTCCGTGGCTGCTGGGTCTGCTGGACATCGCTGCCACTGGGCCCTCGCAGCTGTGGCCTCTGCAAGCAGCTCCAGAACAGCCCTGGATACACAACTCACCCGCAAGAGTCAGTCCTGGGTAGGATCGATTGTTGGAGCCTGTGTCGCCTCCCTGGCCAGAGTTTGGCTGCCGGTGCGTGGCAGGGAGGGCCAGGTAGGATCCTGCACTGGGAGGTGGAGAAAGTAGGACGAGAGTTGAGGCTGCTAAGGGCAGCCCCCAAACACAGGCATTCATGCTGCCTGGTTCGTACTGAACTCAAGAGCTATTTTTGTCTCCAAGTAAACCCAGTATTACATATTAATATATTCCTGAAAAGTTATGTTAATTTGAATCGTGGTTTATATACACTGGCTAAGCTTAATACCTTCTAGAAGTCTGTAGATAATCCTTTTGTAAAGCAGCTAATCCTTTTAGGGAACAAATAATCACTTCTTAACAATTTTTTTTAAGGTCAAGACTCTATATATTGTGTTTTCTCAAGGCAGAGTATGCAACTTTTAGGTTTCCTCCTTTGCTCATAGTGAGGAAATGTTACAGCTTTATAGATAACTGTTTGCAGCGTCTCGTGCTGTGTGAAAAAAAAAACACTGAGGTTTTTTTTTTTTCATTTTCTCCTTCTCTACTGTAATTGATTGTCTTCTGGAAGGAAGTAGAGGCTATTAAAATTTTTAAAGAGCTTGTTTTTATTTTGTTCTCACCCATGAGGCTGTTTTAATATGAGCATGTCTAGCCGTGAACGAGTAAAGAAACAAGCGTTTATAGTTGTTCTGTCTGGGAAGTCAGATTTGGAAAATTCACCTTTAATATTAGTTTTTTTCTCTCTGTGGGGAGCTTTCACATCACAGCAGGAATATTTGGTTCCATTTCCTAGAGCTGCTTTCACGTTTCCTGGTTAACTGAGTGCAGGAGCCTGGACAGCAGGGACGTGGGAAGCAAGACAGAGACATGGGCTCTGCTCCTTGTGGACTGGTCACAGGTTGCGTGTGTGCAGAGTAATCCTGGTGGTACAGGGGCAGGAGAACCAGCAGGTGGGGAACGGGAAGCAGCCGGGAAGCGGCTGTCGTGATCTAATAGGGAGACAAGAGAGACAGAGACAGAGAGAGACAGAGATGAGAGAGAGAGACACAGAGAGGCGAGAGTGAGACACAGAGACAGAGACAGAAAGAGAGAGACAGAGACAGAGAGAGACAGAGAGCTAGAGAGGCAGAGATGAGAGAGAGACACAGAGAGGCGAGAGTGAGACACAGAGAGAGAGACAGAGAGCTAGAGAGACAGAGATGAGAGAGACACACAGAGAAGCGAGAGTGAGACACAGAGAGACAGAGACAGAAAGAGAGAGAGACAGAAACAGAGAGCTAGAGAGACAGAGATGAGAGAGAGACACAGAGAGGCGAGAGTGAGACACAGAGAGACGGAGACAGAAAGAGAGAGACAGAGAGATACAGAGGGACTAATAACAGCTGCCATTCAGGGGCCTCCACGTGTCAGGCGTGCGCATAGCTCTTGTCTCTTTCTTCACGGAGTTACAGGAACAGGCGGGTTTACTGGAGTGGCCTCCGCCCCAGGGCAGGTCACACACCTCCAGGAAGGTGGCACGTGTGTTACTATGTCAGTAAGACTAATTCAGCTACCTTTTCCTCCAGTGTTGGAACCCGTAGGTGTCATTGGTTGACACTAAAGGAAATACTGACTTCTATTTTCAGAGGCCGTGTTATTAAAAAATACATTCCTTTAGCTACTGGAATCATACTCATTGTGACAGGATGCCCCCCTCTGAGAAGGCACAGGAGGACACAGCGGATTCACTTCGTGTGGCTGAATGTTCTTAAGCTGAATGTGTGTAAGATGTCAGGCCATCTTATGGTTGGCAAAACTGAGGCTTGGACAAGTGACGTGAGTTGTTCCAGGGCCATGTCCCTAGAAGGTGGCAGAGCTGGGCTTCCAACCGGGGTCTGTCCGCTTTCTAAGCAGGGCCTGTCGCCAGACCTGCACACTGGGTTGTGATGAGAAGAACAGCTTGGCGGGGATGGGCCTGGAAATCCAGGCAGCTTGTTTTGACCCTCTTGCTGCAATTCCAGACCATGATTCTGAGATGGCCACATCTCTGAATAAAACATGTGGCTAAAGAAAATACAATAAGTAACACTTGTGAGTGGATTATTTTGGTCCTTTATATCAGAATACAGGTGATTCTGATTCCGTGGTGGGACATAGAGTGAATTACTTTCCTGATTTAATTTTACTTTTAGGAATGAACAGTAATATCCATTTATCTGGTGCATTTTAATGTGTTATTTATTATGATTATTATATTACTATTATTATTTAAATGGATTTTTCCGTATTTTATATTGTATTTCGGTATAAAATACAAAAAGCACCATCATTTTTTGTCCAAGAAAATTAATGCACTCTGCAAAAACTATCAGAGGGAATATTGATTTCCTAGGTACGATAACCCCGGATTACTTTTTTTCTCAAGATTCGTAAATTGCATTAATGGTAGCCTTCAGATTTATAGTTAAAGCAAAACGTCAAAGAAGATTTATTTGGGATATTGGCTGTTTTTCACTCATTTCCCAACCATTCTCATGCAATATCTGAACAGACTTTAAAATTCCTTTCATTTAACAGAGAAACGATCCTCTGAGTTGCTCTTGTTTTGTTTATCCAATTGTCATCCTGTGCTGGCTTCCTGGCCTGCTCCCCCTTTCAGTAAATCGTGTTTGTTATTGACAAGTCTGTTTGTTTCCTTAGAGCTTGGAATTTCTGAGCGGGAAGGAAATAGTAGAAAACTTAGTGCAGATACAGCAATTCTCTCTTCTTAAATGCACATGTTACTATCCGTTTGTATTGATTCTATCCGGCCCCCTTTTGGAAGTTTTCCAGTGCCAATCCGTTCCCTTTTTTTACGTCTTTACTGGTTTTTCTCTGTGCGCCTAGAACCATTTGTTCTGGGTGTGTGACAGAGTTGCTGTGCTGGGTTAGACAGCATGCTCGTCTGATGCTGAATCCACCTACAAGGCTGAGTGAATAGGAAACATCCTACCCTCAGTACAGACTTGGAGGTGTATACTGGAAATGTGTATCTATCTTTGAAATAACATTTTGGAAAGCACAGTGTTAGGTAGATAAGGACTGCACCAATGTCACATCAGAAACAAAAATAATGGGACTTCCCTGGGAGTCCAGTGGTTAAGACTCCGTGCTTCCAATGCAGAGGGCGCGGGTTCGATCCCTGGTCGGGGAACTAAGATCCCACATGCCGTGTGGTGCGGCAAAAAAATTTTTAAAAAAAGAAAAGAAAAGAAAAAAAAAATCATAGCATTTGGTTTCATAGTGTTTTTTGTCCAGCCCAACTTTTATAGCTGAACGAAATGCTGAGAGCAGTGTTGGAGGTCAAGGTCACCATAAATCAGCTTTCACACTGGAGAACGAAAATTAACTGTATAGTCATGCAAAGTGACATGTCTGTTAAATACAGAGATTGTTGTGAATAGATTTATGCATTCAATTTGTTTGCAGTTGTCAAAAGCACATTAATTGTAAGCCCAATGACACTGTTTGCTGTTTCAAATCACTTTTAAATTACACATGTGCTACTTAATCTTAAAAGCAAAATTAAACCTTGGATTGGCATACATTTCAGGTTACAACATTAAGCCACTGTATTTGGGGGGAAGGAGTTTAATATGCATTGTAAAATAAAATTAGGAGGTGCCTTACATTCATGGTGGCTTATGTAATTAGATTCTGTCAACTGTAATTTTTCAGGTTAATTTCTTCCATGATGTGTGCTGTGTAAATAATAAAGTTATCAATCCCGATTCATGTTAAAATTATTATATAAATCCTTAGTATTAAAGCAATAAAGTATTTTAAGTAAATTACTTGGAAGTTTGAGTTGTATGGTAAATAGGTAAAATTGATTTTTTTTTTTAGAAGTAAGCAAAGATGGATATTTTATTTGTTTAACAAATACAGGTGTTTATTGAGTCTCTACCTGGGCCAGGTGCTGGGGACCCAAAGGTCAGGAAACCGTGGGCACCGCCCTCAAGAATCTGCTAATCTAACATGGTATTTCCAAAGGGTTCTCTGGGACATGTATCCCCTCCCCAAGTGCCATGTGTGGTCAGGTGCACTGAGAGCTATAGCTGCATCAGGTGCCACTTGAGAAGGTGTGAGGACACCAGCATTTCCAAACTGTTTTGGCCACAGAGACTCTTCTCCCCGTAACATCGCTGATCATGTTGGTCTGCACTAGGGGATTCTTAACCTGGGATTTCATGGGCGTCTATGGATAGAATTCAGAGGGTCTGGAAATTTAGATGGGGAAAAAATTTACACTTTATTTTCATATATCTGGCTTCCTTTGTCATCCTATATTCCTCATCCCTTAAAACACTTTTTTATGGTGGGAACAATATATATATATATATTTTACTTTATGATTAGTTTTTACTTATTTTTTTACTGAAGTCTAGTTGATTTACAATGTTGTGTTAGTTTCAGGTGTACAGCAAAGTGATTCAGTTATACATATATAATTATTGTTTTTCAGATTCTTTTCCCTTATAGGTTATTACACAATATTGAATAGAGTTCCCTGTGCTGTACAGTAGGTCCTTGTTGGTTATCTATTTTATATATAGTACTGTGATGTATATGTTTATCTCAAACTCCTAATTTATCCCTCCCCCCACCTTTCCTGTTTGGTAACCATAAATTTGTTATGTCTGTGGGTCTATTTCTATTTTGTATATAAGTTCATTTGTATCTTTTGTTTTAGATTCCACACATAAGTGATATCATATGATATTTGCCTTTCTCTGCCTGGCTTACTTCACTTAGGAACAATTAAAAACAATTTTTTTCAGCATTTAAAAGTCACTCTTTTTGGTGTCCAGCTCCATGAGTTTTGACAAGTGCATAGAGATGCGTCACCACCAGCACAATCAAGACACAGTCTTTGCCTCCCCAACTAAAACTACTCTTATGCTGTTCCTGTACAGTCAGACCCTCCAACTCCACCCCTAACTCCTGGCAGCGATTGATCTGTTCTCCATTCCTAGAGTGTTTGCCTTTTCTAGAATGTTCTATAAATAGAATCATACAATATGTAGCCTTTTGAGTCTGGCTTCTTTCACTTAGCATATGGGTTTAAGAATCATTCTTGCTGTGGTGTGTATCAATATTGCTGAGTAGTATTCCGTGTATGGAAGTACTCACTTGTGGTTAACCATTCTCCAGATGGGGAGAATTTGGGTTGTTTCCATTGGGGACACTTATGAATAAAATGGCTATAACATGTGCGTATAAGTTTCTGTGTGAATCTAGTTTCGTTACACTTGGATAAGTAAGTAGGATGGGGTTGCTGAATCACATGTATGTTTAACTTTATAAGAAACTTTCAAACTATTTTCCGCAGTGTTGTACTATTTGCTTTTCCATCAGCAGTGTTTGAGCGTTCCAGTTGCTCTGCATGCTTGCTAACATTTGCTGTTGTCTGTTGTTTACTTGTCTAATTTTGCCATTCTTATAGGTGAGTAGTAGTAGCTCATTGCAGTTTTAATTTTCATTTCCCTAATGACCAGTGGTTTTGAGCAACTTCTCCTGTGCTTATTTGCCAAACTGTACATCTTCTTTGGTAGTGTCTGTTCAAATAATTCGCCCATTAAAAATATTGGGTTGTTAGTCCGATATATTTTATTTTATTCAATTAAAAACATTATTCTGAGAATAAGCTTCACTAGATGGCCAAAGGGATCCATGTCACCAAAAAGATTAAGAACCCTTGGGAGACATACTAGCTTTAAAATATCTTCATTATTTACATTTTTGCATTTTCTTGTGGTAGAGCTACCTTGCTCAAAGACTGACTGCCACACCGTTTCCAAGGTAGTAGCTTGCACACAATAGAATACACGACCATGCCATCATTCTTTCTTTCTGTTCTGAGTACATTAAATAGGATTTCACAAAATCACTCTCAACTGTGGGCGGGATCCCCTATGCCTCCCTCCTCTTTGGTGAACTGTAAAGCATTTCTTCTGTTTTTATTTGTGAAATTCCTTAGCCATCCTTGATTCTTTACCCAAAAGGAAGGAATTCTAAATTGCAGGAAAAACGTGAACCAACATATTCCAGGAGAATGGTCCTATTCCACCTTTTAAGTTAAGACCTCTTTCTTAAGGCAGGACGCAAGTGTGTGTGTTTCATCACTGTTTGTGATTATCTCCGCGGCACTGCAGGCTGACATATTTTTCTGCCTTGATCTCTGTCTTTTTCATCACAACAGAACTCATCTCCCAGCAAAAATGTTTTTTTATCTAGTGGAGCTATTTTTTTAAAGCCTCTGTGGACTCTTTAAGTGGGCAGCTAAATACTGACTCAGTCTTATCTGAATCTACGGGTCAATATCATCTTCAGTGGCTAAAGTTTTTAGGAACCATATGCTTATTTATGATCAATATATCCGTTTTGTGGTTCTCCTAATAAGGAATATAAGGAAGATACAAGGTACAGAAATTTGTGCCAAAATCTTTTATTTTAATTCAATGAAAGGCCTTACGTAGGATTCTCTTCTTCCCCATTGGAAGGAAAAAAAAAATTGGAAAAGAAAAGTAAATGCACTGTATGTGCTGAAAATTTGGCAACACGCAAAAAATCGTGCCATGGTGAAGATCTCTGCCATGTGTTAGTTACTGCTTGAGAGTGAGTTTTAGTGATAAATAGATGCCCTATATTTTATATTTGGCACACTTAGCATATGCAAATATATATATGTTAAGTGCTTATCGTTTGGGAAATCGGAGACGTAAAAATACATTCTGACCTTCCAGCTGTGCACAATCCCTCTGGGAAAATGAAGAGCCACACAGGTAAAGGGACAAGGACAGTCACCACTGCAGTTTTTAGTGTCACTTCTCTGTTTTTCTCTTAGAGAAGGGAGGGTGGGAAAAGGCGCTTTTGCTCATTTGCACACGTGTGTGCCCACGGCCACTCTCCCACTCGTGCTTATCAGTTTCCTATTGCCGATGTGATAAGTTCCCACCAATTTAGCAGGTTAAAGCAATACCCACTTCTGATCCCACAGTTTCCATGGGTCAGGAGCCCAGGGCGCAGCTTCTCTCTGGCTGGTTCACTGCTTGGAGTCTCACAGGATGAGATCAGTGTGTCGGCAGGGCTGTACTCCTTGCTGGAGACTCTGGGGTGTGTCCGCTTCCAAGGTCATTTAGACGAGGTCCCCTTTCCATGCTGGCTGAAGGTGGAGGGTGGGCCTCAGGTTCTAGGGGCTCCTTGGCTCCTGGCCCCCTTCCCCCATCTCCAGAGCCAGCAGGGTGGGGGAAGTCCCTCCCCTGCTCCCACCATCTGTGCCCACCCTCTCTGCTCCTTTCCTGCCTTTAAGGGCTCGCATGACTGCACTGGACCCACCCGGATAATCCCGGATGCGCTCCCTATTGTAAAGTCGGCTGGTTAGGAACCGTAACCCCCCTGCCAAGTCCTTTCCGAGCAGCACCTAGACTAGTGTTTGATGGGTTGGAATCTGGGGGATATTTTTAGAATTCTGCCTCCCAGCCCCCTGCACGTGCACATTAACATCAAAATAACAAAATGTCAGGTTCTCCGGAGGGACTGTTGCAGCAAAGGGATTCGTTTCCCTTTCGGAGACAATATGTGCGGAGATAATTCTGTGATATTTACACATTCGGTGTTTACGCCTCGCAGATTTCATTATCATATCTTTAGGAATACTCTTTACATAAATTAAGATGATTTGTCTATTTCCTGAAAACATAGCAACATGCCACACATTCTGGATGAAAATGAGGGATTGTTTACATCATGGGCCAAATTAAACTCTGGGAGAATTCTGAAGTAGGATACATGGAAATGTGCTCAAATGTGTGGCATATTTTAGGTTTCCTAGGAATTTCCTTTCAAGTCTTATCGCAAATTAATATTACAAAGCTATTTAATTATAATATCATCTAATATCCTAATATGTATCTGAGGTCCCCTGGCATTTAACAGAGAAAGTAATCCTAAACACACATTGTTTTCCTACATGGGGTTGCCCAGGACAACCTCTATCACCTGGGAAGGACGGATCTACCCCATATGGTAGAGGACGGGGGCGGGGGTCAGAGAATTTGGATTCTGTTTTCTTCCCCCACCCCTCCTGGCTGGGCTATTTGGGGCAAGTTCTGTGTTCTCAAGCCTCAGTGTTAACCGTCTGGGAATAATAATCCTGACTAGACTTTAATGAAGTGACGTCTAAGAAAACAATTTGTGAATTAGGAAGAGTTAGACACCTACTAGTTAAGCAACCAAAGAGAGAGAGAACGCAAGTGATTGAAAGTCACTCAGCTTTCTTTCTCACACTCATTCTGACAGATTCTGGAACCAGTATAGAGGAGGTGGGGTTTCTCAAAGGAAGGCTCTTGGCAGGGGATAATCTTGGAATCAAAAACAAAAACGCTGGGGTTCGCCTTCCCTTTTTCTCAGCACTAGAGTGGGTTCATTGAGGGGAAGGGTACCAGGTCCGTCCTCAGCTCCCTGGTCTCCATGTCATTGCTTCCCTGTTGAGAGCCCGAGTGTGAAGCTCTTATGTTAAGAGGATATTCCTGTCCTTTAATGTGTTAGAATTTTACTTGCTTTGGAGAGAGAGTCACACACATTTGCCTTTTGGGACATGTCTTTGAAATCCATCCTCAAGAAGTAAGATACTGTCTGCAAACTGAGCTTGGCTATCTCTCCAAACTGAGAACCCTAATCTACTCCGTGGCTAGCCTGGGGATGGTTTGAGTTTCCCGGAATTCCGCATCTTTTCCCAGGGCTAAGCACGTCTGTAGGAAACGTGCTGGCCCTTCCTCACCTCCCTAGCTCAGCCTTGGTTTAGGAAACTCAGAAGCTGACGCCATGCAGCATGAACAAGACACCTCTGTCCCATGTTTGCTTTCATGGGGAAGGAGACACTTGTCCTCTAGGGACCCAGGCTCGGGAGGGAGCCAGGTGTCTCTGAGGCTGTGGCCCAGGGCAGCACCCGCTGGAGGCCTCCTTCTTTAGACCTGTGAGGAGGGGACTGCTCTGTCCTTCACTGGCAGCGCTGAGCGTGGGGCTGGCATCTGGGGCCCCGCGATGAGCATCCTTCCTGAGAGGGAATTTCCTGCCAGCCCTGCCCCCCTCCCCCCGCTGCCCTCCCCATCCCCGCCCCGGCCCCCATGTACCTCATGCAAACCCTCTAATTAGCGGGTGCCCCCATCTTCATCTGCCCTTCTCTCCTCCGGTTTCCATGGAGAGGCCGGCAGTAGGGACACGTGACTGACGGTGCCGCCCTTCCCCTGGAGCAGCGCTCTGGGTGCTGTCGGGGGGTGAGGCTCCCCTCCTCCTCCCCCCGCCCCTCCCCCACCCCCATACAAAGCTTTATGACACAGGCCCTGCCCCCCAAGCTGGTGCCTAAAACCTGCCGCTCTGTTCTTTGCTCCCAGTTCTGTCCCTGGGGATCCCCCCTTCTCCCACAGGACCCACCCCGTCTCCACCCAAGGGCACCTTTCTCTGACCCATTCTGCAGGGCACCCTGGCTTGGAGATGGGTCTAGCTCCCTGGCAGGGTCAGGCTGGAGGCGTTCGGGGGCTGTGGTCTCCCTGCAGTGCCCAAGACAGGGTCTCCTAAGAGTCCAGAGGGTCACAGAGACTTCCCGCAAGGGCCTCCTGGAAGGAGCACCTGGTGTCGGTCATTAAGCCTTGAAACCACATGATTTCTTACTCAGGCAGTAACCCTCCTCCTTGATGTGCAGGTGGCAGAGGCCTCTGAGCCTCAGGTATGCGGCCTCTGGGGCACACTGTCCTGGTGTGACAGAGCATTGTGTGTGTGTGTGTGTGTGTGTGTGTGTGAGGGGACGCTCTTTCCTCAGCTTCCCAGACTGCAGCCCAGCCCTTCACGTTTCACTGAACACAACCCACCTCTTATTTCTTACTTAAATTTGAAAATTACTCTCTGTAAGATAACCCAGGGGTATCTGATGTCATCTTTTAAATGGTGACAGTACTGTATCCTCCGTGATACTTAAAAACAATTTTACAAACCTCACCAATCACAGCACGGTAGAGGTGATCCCATAGTGAAGTTCATGTCAAGACTGTTTCATAAATGGGTACAGATTTGGGGTTTAGCTTTTTAAAAAATGTAGTTTGAAACGACATTATTTGAGCTGTTTATTCAATATTTGTGGTATTTAATTAATAGCGGCCAGTGTGTATATATGTACACACACACACACACACACACACACACACACACACACACATACATGTCTGAGTTTGCCTGGACCATTAACCCTATTGAAGAGATAACTGATTCTGACACCCAGGCGGTTGGGTGTCGTAACCCCCGAACTGCTCACTCAAATTGCTGACTGTGCGGAATCATTCCCTGGCTGATCTAGCTGCAATTAGCTGAGAATTTCTAATTCCAGTTCAGCTTAAAGATGACCAAGTGTTGTTGTCATCCTGTAAAAGGCATGAATAATGATTCTTGAAACAGTGAAGGCGGCCTGTGTAGGAAGTGACAGGGGTGTTGAGAGCTGAGACTCGTAATCCCTACATCTACGTCCTCCGCCCTCCATAGGCAATTCTGTTCTCCTGCAGACAGAACTCTGATATTTTTATTCCTGAAGAGGCTTGGCAAGCAAACACAATGCAAAAGTAAAGGTGCCGATTCCAGTGATCTGGCTGCAAAATGTTTATTAATGGGATTCAGGTTTTAAATATGTGATTTAAATTGTATTTATTCAGATGACAATGCCTTTTGAAAAAAAATCTGCATTTTTCCCCACCTCGGGAAGAAATCAAAGGCACTTTGTCATGAATCATTTGGCTAAAATGTCTCTCCAGCACCCTGTACAGTTCACTCATATCGGAATTGGTGAAAATCGGGTGATTTGCAACTCTGCACTTGCCCAAATTAAACCACGAGTGTAATTTGTAATTAGAATCCTGGACTTTCCGAGCTGAAAGGAGGTTCTAGCAGTTGCCCAACCAGGGATGGCATTTTGCTGATGAGGAAACAGAGGTCCCAGGGTCGTTTCTCACCTAGGTAGAATCAATATCTCAGTTGGGAAAAAAGGGGGAATTCCATGAGAATGCCTTTTTAAAAAAAATTGAAGTATAGTTGATTTACAATGTTGTGTTAGTTTCTGGTGTACAGCAAAGTGATTCAGTTATACATATATATATATATATTATTTACATATATATATATATTATTTTTCATATTCTTTTCCATTGTGGTTTATTACAAGATATTGAATATAGTTCCCTGTGTTATACAGTAGGTCCTTGTTGTTTATCCATTCTATATATAATAGTTTGGCATATGCCTTTTTAAAATAAGCTGCTTTTAAGTTTGTGTGTATACATACGTGCGTGGAAACTCCATGGCTCTTACTTACAGATATTAATAAAGATGTATGACTAATATTCAAGTAGATGATACTATCTCATATTCTTTTAAAAAAGCTTTCATTCCCCTATGTCTCCGAATAGCAGCCTAGTAGGGTGCAAAGCTGGTTAAAAGTCAGGAGCCCTGGTATACTCGCCGAGTCCCGCCATGACTGTTGTGTGCAAAATTGCTTTCGTGTTGGGCCTCAGTTTCTTCACTGTGAAGGGAATTGACAAACAAAATCTCTCAATGAAATAATAGGTGTGAACAAGCCAGCATGGCAGCCCCTTAATTAGGGGGGGTGTACCATCGAACTGGAATCCTCTAAGTTCTAATCATGGAGCACAGCTCAGTCATGACTAATTGTTGGTTAAATGGACATTTTTAAAGTGATCTTACACTTTCTTCAATCCAGAACATTTTTAGAGTTGATATTACTTTTTTGTTTTATATGTATAAGGTGTAGAACATGATTTGATATGTATACATTATGAAATGATGACCACAATCCAGCTAATTAACATACACCTCACCTCAAGTAATTACCTTTTGTGTGGTGAGAACACTTAAGATCTACTCTCTTAGCAAATTTTAAGTATACGATACAGTGTTATTAACTACAGTCACCATGCTGTGCATTAGATCCCTAGAACTTATTTATCTTATAACTGAAAGTTTCTATGAAACGACTTCTCCCCATTTCCCCACCCACAGTCCCTGGCAACCACCAGTCTACTATTCGCTTCTATGAATTTGACACTTTTTAGATTCCACATATAAGTGAGATCATACAGTATTTGTTTTTCTGTGTCTGACTTATTTCACTCAGCGTACTGCCTTCCAGTTTCACCCATGTTTTTGCAGACGGGAAGATTTCTGTCTTTTTTAAGGCT
This sequence comes from Balaenoptera acutorostrata, assembly GCF_949987535.1. Lineage (NCBI taxonomy): Eukaryota > Metazoa > Chordata > Mammalia > Artiodactyla > Balaenopteridae > Balaenoptera > Balaenoptera acutorostrata. The sequence goes on along the minus strand of NC_080079.1, from coordinate 4,695,811 downwards.
GAGTAGTATTCCATCATCTCTCTTTCTCTCTCTTTCTCTCTCTCTCTCTCTCTATATATATACATATATAATATATTTGCGTGTGTGTCTCACATTTTCTTTAACCATTTGTCCATCAATTGGCACTTAGTTTGTTTCCGTATCTTGGTCATAATGCTGCAGTGAACATGGAGGAGCAGATATGTCTTTGAGATAATGATTTCATTCCTGTTGGATATTTACCCAGAACTGGGGTTGCTAGATAGATACAACTTTTAAAATTTTTTCACAGCTTTATGATACATTTCACATGATATTACCTCTTAATATTCTTTTTTGCTACTGATGGGAAGTATGTAAATTGATAAAAATTAGTATCATTGCTTCTGCATTTGGAATTGGAAAAACAGAAACAGAGCCAGTCACCTTTGTCAAGGCATTATGTCCATCCTCAAGCCCCAAATATGTGCTCTCTGACCCTGCCTGGACCTGCACATCCCAGGGCGCTCCATGTTGATGTGAGTTAGGATGTCATGTTATCAGACCTTCCGTGAAGAACTCGAGGAACCCGACATGCAAAAGCCTACTACCGCAGAGGGATGTTTCCCTCTCTTGGAACAAAATTGTATGAATGCCTTTCTGAACAAAGGCTATGAACTAATCCCCATCGTTCATTATCTTTAAATAGCATAATAACATTCCAGTAAAATGCTTTTCCTGGTGTTTCGGCAAGTGAAATCACTTGCTTGTGCTTCACATTATAGCTTTTTCAGTAAAATATGACTTTTAGAACTTTTCACTCCTGCGAACAAAAGGGACTCATTCCATCAATTATAGACTTCTTCTCGGTATCTTTTTTGAAAAATTCTTTCATCTTTCTTTATTTTTCAAACATCCTAGCCTCCTGTAGCAAAAACACCCAGGACATGTTAAACTTTATCTTTGGAAGATGACTGCAGTGTGTGATTTTCCAAAAAAAGGAATCTTACATTTTAGGTCTAGTTATTCCAGAAAAAAAAAAAAAAAAAACAAGAAGAGGCCCAAGCGCAGAATTGTTTGTGATCACTGGCAATTGCAGCGCACATTTTGAAGGTTCAGCTGAGCACAGGTCACTGTATCTCCATGTAGGGGATACGAGGGGAGAGAAAGCATGGCCCGGCCCTCACTGGGATTCCAGTCCAGATAGGAAGGCAGTTCAGATACATGAAAAGTGGGAAGAACAACCATGGAGACGTATTCCACACAGCCAGGAAGGGGGCAGCTCCTGGAGGAGCAGAGAGAAGAGACGGACCCCAAAGGCGAGGCAGCTGGGAGCAGGCGACCGGGGTGGCGGGCACTGCAGCCCACCCAGGCTTCTGGTCTATCCCGTACACCCATCCCCAGAACATCTTTCTGAAAACTCTGCCCTGACCTTGGTGCTTCCTTGACTAAACACCCTGGAGGCTCCTGGTCATCTTCATGCAAGAATCCCATCTGCTTAGTCCCAGGGACAAGTTCCCTACCAGGCCCCACCTCCCGCCTCCCACCCCGCCGTCCCCCGGGCGCGCTCTGGTACTCAGAAGGGGCCCAGCGTGTGCTTGGGAATGGACAGATGAAGGGCTTCCCACGTGAGCCCGTGCAGAGCAGAACATCGGCCGGAAGGAGGCACTGAGCTGGCCAAGGCAGACATCTGTCCGTAGGCACTCCCGGAACAAGGCTGGCCGAGATGGGAAAGAGCAGTAGGGTTGGTGTAAACAGGAGGGCCTGCGGTGTCTGTGAGGTCAAGGTCAAGGTCAGGACCACTGAAAAGGCTGTGCTTGCACCAGGCTGTGGAGGGTGCACTGACTCTGAATGTCTCCAAATGTTAAAGTCAAGAACTTCAGATTAAACTTTCTTTCCAACTAGAATCTCCTTCTTCTCCATCCCCGGATTCCTGGACAGCCACCATTCAGCGGGAACAGCACAGATTTCCTGTGTGCCCATTCTGTTCTGTGCCCGCCCCGTAGCCGCAGGAGGGTCACAGGGCACAGGCCAGGCAGGTGTGGTCCAGGGACCGGCAGAGCCAGGCTGGGAGGAGCCAGGCCGCCCCACTCACAGGGGCCGCCCCACTCAGGTTCAGCCCAGTGCAGCCCGGGTGGGCACGTCTGATTTTTCAAGAGATGCTGGACATCTTTTTTGTGTGACATGCTACAATTTAAAAATGTGGACAGGGCTTCCCCGGTGGCGCAGTGATTAAGAATCCGCCTGCCAATGCAGGGGACACGGGTTCGATCCCTGGTCTGGGAAGATCCCACATGCCGCGGAGCACCTAAGCCCGTGCGCCACAACTACTGAGCCTGCGCTCTAGAGCCCTTGAGCCACAACTATTGAGCCCGCGTGCCACAACTCCTGAAGCCCACGTGCCTAGAGCCCGTGCTCCGCAACAAGAGAAGCCACCGCAGTGAGAAGACCGTGCACCGCACCGAAGAGTAGCCCCCGCTCACCGCAACTAGAGAAAGCCCGTGCGCAGCAACGAAGACCCAACTCAGCCAAAAATAAATAAATAAAATAAATAAATTAATTAAAAAAAATAAAATAAAAAATAAAAATGTGGACAACTGAATAAAATATTCTTTTACACCAGGTGAGCTAAACAGGCTGTTTCCCGCCTGCATTTGGTCTCTGGGCAGTCAGCTTTCCACCCCAACTGATGCATTCTTCATTCATTTCTTTACCTCCGGAAATCCATTCCTCTGCCCTTTCCACAATCTAACTCTGCCTCCTCCATCTTGCTAAAACCACTTGGGCCAAGTCCCCGTGGGCATCCTTGAAGGCTCTGCCTTTACATCCAGGCTCCTTTGGTTCGTGGACACAGGCCCGGGGGCCCTTACCTACAGACAGGTGATTTGCAGAGCGGGGAACAGGTAAGCTGGTAAGACAGCCCACTCCTCCCCCTGGGCCAAGTGCAGAGCCATGGCGAGACTGTGCACTGTGTCACCAGTGGGAAAAAAGGCAAAGGAAATGGGCAAAATGTTGACACTAATCTGCAAAGCTGAGTGTCTTTTTATGATATCTCACAGGGAGAAAGTAGGTCAGCATCCCCCAATGCAGGCCACTTCTCCTGCAGTCCAATCAAGAGTGTGTAGATGCTCCACTTGACATGCCAGGGATCAGCGTGCCAGAAGTAATGAGAGTGAGGGGAAATGAAAAGAGAGCCTCATGTTCCAGGAAGGCATTTTCAGGAAAGGGAACCAAGGAATCTCACTCTGTCTACTCACTAGCAGCTCAAGAGGCTGTAAAAACCACTAGGGATGGAAGAGAATTGGGGAAAAGAGGAAGTCAGGGGATTGGGTGCTGTGTATCTGCCTGTCTGAAGTGAAATTGTATAAAATAAAAATTTTTCTTTAAATTATATGATAGCTTTGATTTTAAAAATTGAATTAACTAACAAGCCCATGCCTTTGATAGGTCAACTTGATCGAATTCAATTTGACCCTTTGTCTTTAGACCTGAAAGCCAATGCATACAAAGTGTCCATCAATGGATGGATGAATAGATAAACAAAACAAAGTCTATCCATACAGTGGAGTATTATTCAGCCTTGAAAAGGAAGGAAGTTCCGACACAGCTGCAGCGGGGATGGACCTTGAGGGCACTGTGCTCAGTGAGATAAGCCAGAGAACAAATACTGTGTGATTCCCTTCAAGCGAGGTCGCTAGAATGTCAGATTCACAGAGATGGAAAGTAGAAGAGAGGTTCCCGGGGGCTGGGGGAGGGGAATGGGAGTTGTTTAATGGGTGTGGAGTTTGACTTTGGGAAAAATTCTGGAGATGCTAGTGGTGAAGGTTGCCCTGTGAACGGACTTAATGCCACTGAACTGTACACTCAAAAGGGGTTAAAATGGTAACTTTTATGTTAAGTATATGTTACCACAATTTTGAAAAGAATCCTGCAAGAGCAGGAACCTGAGGGTGGCGTCTCTGATCACAAGGCCAAGACGTCTTTGGGACTTGGAAGTCATTTTGATCACACAGGCCGGGATTCTTGAGTGATTTTCTTCTTCCCTCTTCGGTCTAACAGAAACCTCAATGATTTTTTTTTTTCTCAGTTTTATCCTTCTCTTGTTACTCTGCCAGGTATCACCACATCCTGTCCTAACGAAAACAATCAGGTTCTTTAAACTAGAAAGAGGTCTTTTAAGGAAACCTTCCCTATGTGTGCTATTCCAAACAAAATGTGGTCATGTCTCTATCAACTTTTGAGAAATGTATTATTTCTGAATACTGCAGTGGTATGTGCTCATCTCTAAAAATCGAGACCATATCAAGATGCTTACATTCTTTCTCCTGTCTAGTCTCGGCTCCTCTGGGACATCTGTATTGAGGAATAACGCCTTGCTGGTCCCTTCTTAGCCGCTCTCTCCCATTAGGCCCAAGGGCCCGGGGATCCCTCCGGTTCCGGCTGCGTTTCCATCGATTCCTGAAGTTCCCTGCCCTGTCTTCTCCCACACGGAAGGGCGGGCAGGGATTGGGAGCAGCCCACCTCCGAGTCCCCGTTTGGAGGACGCGCGGGGCAGGCCCCTCCCACACGGGGCCAGGCTGCCGGCACGCGAGGACCCCGACTGAGGCCCCAGGCATCCGGAGTCTTGCTGCCGGGAGTGGTCCGGAGGCCTCCCCGGCGGCGGCGGGAGAGCTGCACCCGCTATCGTTTTCTCAGGCAGATGGGGTTGGAGAGACTTGTACCACTTTATTCTGCAGTTGGCCAGCACTTGCCACATGGGTTTTGTCTGTCCTCCCATGTCTCCTAGTTCTGGGCGTTCCCAGCGCTCACATCTGCCAGAACAGAGCTGGGGAGGCCTGCTCTGCAGCAGCTGGGCAGGCGGACTGGCCTGGCGCTGACCGTGCCGGAGCTGGGCCTGCCTGCTGGCCTGGGCAGTGGGGCTGGGGGGCGGTGCGCACGTGGCAGGGCAGTGCTTCTCTGGCTGTAGACTTTGGGGAAGGAGGAGAAGGGATCCGCATGGGTACCGGGGCTGTCCCCGCAAGCTGGCGAGCTCAGCGCTGTGGAACTCACGAGCAGGCGAAGGTGTTCCCATCAGGGAAACACATCAGCCAGTGGATGGGGTGGAGGGCGGCAGCAGATCAGGGCCCTCCTGCTGGGAAGGCTGAGGTCCAGCGGGGCAGAGGGCCTGGTGGGGATTCAGGAACGAGACTGGGGGATAAAGCGGGACTTCGGATTAAGAGTAAAACCTTAGCTGCTGTGTCATAATGACAGTATGGTCACTATGAGGTCAGGGCCAGATGAGCAGCCCTGGGAGGTAGACATTGATTGGACGGGTAGATGGTAGGTGAGTGAATTACCCCTGGATGCATAGGTCGATGAAGCTAGAAAAGTAGCAAAGATCAGATCATGAAGGCCTTATAAGGAGCTTGAGGAAAGTCTGAAAGCCATTTACAGAGTGTAAGCAGGAGATCTGAGTATATGAAAAGTGCTGCTGGTTCCATGTGCATGAGAGGCTGATGGAAGCAAAGACCACTTGGAAGGTTGATGCAGTGAGAGATAATAGCGCCCTGCAGTTAGGTCAGTGACAACGGGATGGAGAAAGTGGGCCAATTCCACAAATTTCAGGAAGCACAATTCTCAGATAACAGTGCCTTAGATGTTTGGGGGAAGATTGGGAGACACCAGGATGACCCCCAGTTGATTAGACAGCTGGGGGGACAGCGGCACCTTCCACGGGGGCAGCAGGAAAGGGGGATGGTCAGGTTTGGGGAGAGGAAGGATTATGGTGACGGTCACAGTGCTGCAGACTTGGTGGCCTTGATCTTCCGGCAGCCGCCTCCTCTCCAGGACCCTGACGGCAGGCCCCGCATTGCCCTCGCTCCTTCCCTGCCTCCCCAGAGCCTAGCTCAGGGCGCTTGCAGGTGGGCTCCCTCGTGAATGTGGAGCTGGGATCAGACCATCTCTAAAAGCCTTCCCCTCTGATCTGTGCCACTCGTGTGACACGTCCGCGGGGCAGAGCGTGGTCACTTGAGGAGCTGGCGGGTCACCACGGAGAAGCCTCCGGGGCCAAGTGGCCGTGTCTGGCTGCCTGCCTCAAGCCCGGGCCGTGGGCCAGCCGGACTCTCGGCTCCTCGCCCCGAGGCCCCCGCCTCGCTCCCCGCTCTGGGCACCTGCGTGAGGAGGCCCCTTGCTCACGACAGTTGTCGCCAGCACCGAAGGCTGGGGTAGCTACTGTGGACCGAGCGTGTGCCTCTCCCTCCGCAAGAGCAGGGCTTGGCAGTTAACCGAAGACTCGCGGTCCCGACACATCCTCCGGGAAGTAGGTCCTGGGTGCCCAGGGCAGTCACAGAGGCCATCGAGGGTGACATGTTTGGGCTGAGCCGGGCTTTCCCTCAGAGCTCCGAGGGTGGAGGCCGTGACCATTTTGTTTTCCTGTCGGTGAGGCATTTCCTTCCCGAGATTCATCGCCCCCTCCTCGTGTGCTTGCACAGAAATGCATTGTCTGCTTTATCCGTCTTCCCTCCTGACCCCTGCGTTCTCCCCTGGCCCGACGCTGGAGTTGAAGAAGAGAGTGCGGTGGGTCACCTCTGGGGGCCACGTGCTGACCTGGGGTGTCTCCTCGGGCTTCTGAGAGAGGCCTGCTGTGCGGCGGCTTCACCTGGAGGTGAGGGCGGCCCCGATGGCTGGGACGGGGCAGGGAGAAGGCTGGAGAAGGACGTCAGACCCTGTGGGGAGGCTGGTGAGGTCTGACAGGCCAGGCGAGGCGTCTTCCTTCCAGGGTCGGGGGTGGGGCTTCTCCAACAGCCCGAGTTACACTGATGATTCATTGCTGTGACAGAAGAAAGAGGGAGCTCCTTGTTTCTCACCGTGATTCCAGGAATATGTTTGCTTCCCTCAGCACTTCTGAGACAGTCAGAGACGACTTCCAGGGTCCCCAGCTGACCTTCCAAACGAAGTAGTTGAGCTGCGCTTGGTGGGCTTCTCTTGTCAAGGTCCAGTTAGAAAGATGAGCCAGGACATGGAAGCAACCTAAGTGCCCATCGACAGAGGAGTGGATAAAGAAGATGTGGGACATCTACACAGTGCAACGCCGCTCAGCCATAAAAGGGAACAAAATAATGCCATTTGCAGCCACATGGATGGACCTAGAGATGATCATGCTAAGTGATACTGACTTACTAGTCAGACAGAGAAGGACAAGTGCCATACGATATCACTTACATGTGGAATCTAAAGCAAGATACAAATGAACTTATTGACAGAACAGAAACACACAGAGGCAGAAAACAGATTTAGGGTTACCAAAGGGGAAAGGAGTGGGGGGAGGGATAAATTAGGAGTTTGGGATTAGAAGATACAAACTACTATGTATAAAATAGATAATCGACAAGGACCTACTGTATAGCATAAGGAACTCTACTCAGTACTGTGTAATAACCTATGGGGGAAAAGAATCTGAAAAAGGATCAATATATATATATATGTATAACTGAATCACTTTGCTGTACACCTAAAGCTAACACAACACTGTAAATCAACTATACTCCAATATAAGAAGGTAAAAAAAGGAAAGATTCCACAAGCTCAGCTCATTCTGAGAAAACCCACACCATAACACTTTTATTTTTTGAACTTTCCTTATCTTGCTTCAAAGTAATTTCAATTTTCTCGATATCCTGTCCCAAAGATGCGGTAACATAGTTGGTGCTCTATGTTGGGAAAATTGTCCCTGGGGCAAATTGTAGTGGTGTGAATGAAATGATGGTTCTCCTCTAAATGATTCCATATTTATGTTAAAAGATAGATACGTAGAATGCATTGAAATCCTCAAGTGATTAAAAATAAATGTGTGTATCAATTTAGTTTCATTATCAAATTAAATAATTTATTTATTTGACGGGAGACTCTGCCACAGGGCCTAAACACAAAGAAAAAGACGTGTCAAAATTCATGGCGGATGAATGGCCATTTGTGCCTATATTGTTTGATGGGTACTGATCACCTCCTAAGTGACCAAACCTGCTCAAGGCCGTAGGAGGAAAGAGATGAAAAATCAGACTCTCTGCCCTCATTTCAGGGCCAGTGAGTAAGAACACGTGCACAAAGATGTTTACTGTGGCAAAAAATTAAATTAAATTACAAATATGAAGGCCCATCAATAGGGAAAGGTCGATAAAAGATTGTTTCCACTTCTGCATCATGGGCCAAAATGTTGCCCTTCAGAGGCGTGCGTTGGACCTCTAGGGGCTGACAGGGTGGGGTGCCTGCGACGCTTCATAAATGAGAAGAACAAGATACACCAATGTGTTGTCATCTCCCCAAAGCCTGCACCTGTGAGCACTTGTCTGACTCTAATTGTGGGCGAGGACAAAGGTGTGCAGGTTATTACGTATCTGTACCGGACCACATACACTCAGGAAAAGTCCCTGACTTTTAAAATTTGGTATACAAACTAAAACGGCCTTACCCTGTAACCGGGATGGGGAAAACATGGTTGGCGGTGGATCACCAAAGTTCAGTGTTCCTGGAGCTCAGGGGAATGATGTAGGGAAGGGTGGCATGTATGTAGAACATTTTTTTCATATGCTTGTCATCTGTATATTTCTTCCCTGAGGTATCTTTTTGGCTCTTTTGCCCAATTTTTAATCAGGCTGTTTATTTTCTTATTGTTGAGTTTCGAGAATTCTTTGTATATTATTGATAACAGTCCTTTATCAGGTATGCCTTTTGCAAATAGTTTCCCCCAGTGTGTGGCTTGTCTTCTCATTCTCTTGACACTGTCTTTCACAAAGCAGAAGTTTTTAATTTTAATGAAATCCAGATTATCAATTATTTCTTTAATGGATCATGCCTCCAGTGTTGCAGCTAAGAAGTCATCACCATACCCAAAGTCATCTAGATTTTCTCCTATGTTATCTTCTAGGAGTTTTATAGTTTTCAGTTTTACATTTAAGACTGTGACCTATTTGGAGTTAATTTTTGTGACGGGTGTAAGATCTGTGCCTACATTCATTTCTTTGCTTGTGGATGTCCAGTTGTTCAAGCACAATCTGTTGAAAAGACTGTCTTTGCTCTATTGTATTGCCTTTGTTCCTCTGTCAAAAATCAGTTGACTATATTGATGTGGGTCTCTTTGTGGGCTCTCTGATATGTTCCATTAATCCATTTGTCTGTTCTTCTGCCAATACCACATTGTCTTGATTACCATAGTTTTACAGTAAATCTTGAAGTCCAGGTAATGTCAGTCTTCCAGCTTTTCTTCTCTTTTAGTATTGTGCTGGCTCTTGTCAGTCTTTTGCTCCTCTCTATAAAAGTAGCATCAGTTTGTCAATATCCACAAATAATTTGCTTATATTTCAATTGGAACTGCATTGAATCAATAGATCAAGTTGCGAAGAACTAGCATCTTGACAATATTGAGTTTTCCTATACATGAACATGGAATATCTCTCTATTTATTTAGCTCTTCTTTGAGCTCATTCATCATAGTTTTGTAGTTTTCCTCATAGAGATTTTGAAATTTATTCTTTTGATTTATACCTATTTCATTTTGGGGGGTGCTGGTATAAACGGTATTGCGTTTGTAATTTCAAATTTCATTTGTTCATTGCTGGTATATAGAAGAGCAATGACTTTTTTTATATTAACTTTGTGTATTGCACCTTTGCTATAATTGCTTATTAGTTCCAGGAATTCTTTTTTTTCCCCACTGTCAATTCTTTCAGATTTTCTACATAAATAATTACTATTATCTGTGAACAAAAACAGTTTTACTTCTTATTCCCTTTCAGTATACCTTTTATTTCCTTTTCTTGTCTTATTGCATTAGCTAGGACTTCCAGTATGATGTTGAAAAAGAGTGATGAGAGGGGGCATCCTTGCCTTGTTCCTGATCTTAGTGGGAATGCTTCTAGTTTCTCACCATTAAGTATTGTTAGCTGTAGATTTTTTAGTAGATGTTCTTTATCAAGTTAAGGAAGTTCCCCTCTATTAGTTTGCTGAGAATTTTTATCATTTATGGGTGTTGTGTTTTGTCAGATGGTTTCTTTCTGTTTCAATTGATATGATCATGGGATGTTTCCTCTTTTGCCTGTTCATATGATGGATTACATTCATTGATTTTCAAATGTTGAACATACCTAGCCTTACATACCTAGGATAAATCCTACTTAGTCGTGGTATATAATTCTTTTTATACAGCGTTAGATTCTGTTTGCTGATATGTCATTGAGGATTTTTGTATCTGTGTTCATAAGGGATATGGGTCTGTGGTTTTCTTGTAATGTCTTTGTCTGTCTTTGGTATTAGGGTAATGCTGGCCTCATAGAATGAGTTAGGAAGTATTTCCTCTGCTTCAGTCTTTTGGACGACATCGTAAAGAGTTGGTACAATTTCTTAAATGTTTGGTAGAATATACCAATGACCCATCTGTGCCTGGTGCTTTCCGCTTTGGAAGGTTATTAATTATTGTCTCAATTCCTTTAATAGATACAGTCCTGTTCAACTGGTCTATTCCTTTATTTTTTAAAAAAGAGAAATCCAGGTTAATTACAGGTCAGGGCTTGAGGGGAGTGAAGTACAGTGCATGTGCATCCTAAAAGGCCGCCCACTTCATGCATACTCACTCATTCATCATTCATTTTCACATTCATTCATTTAACAGCCACCTACTGAACCTGTTTAATAGGAACAAACCCTGCGTCAAGATGACAGCCTAGGCATTTCTTAGGTCTTCCTCTTTTTCTTGAATTCCTTACCTTTTTTTGTTTCTAAAGTGTAACTGCACATCTTCAATAATTTAGATTTAATTAGTCTATATTTTGTAATAACCATTGAAATTAGCTTGATAAAAGGCAGTCTTCCTGAATTTGCAAACAAAGTGATTGCCAGGCAAGACAGAAGTGTTAAGTCCATTGCTGGGAAGATGTTTGTGCTTAAGCCACATGCTGTTCAAATGGAGTTCAGCACGTTCTCCGTAGGGGTTTAGGACATCGCTAGAGTCAGACCCACTTGGAGTGACCCTGGCTCAGCCACTTGCCAGGAGGGAGACCTAGGATAGTCTCCTTACCTCTTTAATCCTCCCTTCTCTCTTGTAAAATGCAAGTAATAATACCAACCTTGCAGGCCGCTTGTGAGGGTAGATGGAATAATGCTACAGAGCTTCTAGCCCGAGGCTTGGCAGGCTGCCAGTGGTAGCTCTTGTACTTATGAAAGGGAGGGGAGCTGTACTGAGGGGAGCTGTATGGAGATTCTCCTCGGTGCTGCAGGGGATGCGAAGCGCCTGTCCTCACAGAGAATACAGTTGCTCGGGAAGCTAGGACAGAGTGAAGGTTATTACTATAGAAGATGGAAAGTGATAAGAGATGAGGGGAAATGAATGCATGGCAGCAGCTGGTCAGAAAGAAGACCCCCTCCCCCGGTGTGGTCGAGGCTTGCTGGTGTGCGTGGTACCTGGTGGACTCAGGGTGCCTGGCACTGGATGGTCAGATGGTGGACTCTGAAGTGACCTTTGGAGGGCAAGGGGGGATGTGCATGGGAGAGCGGACCGTCCCCCACTGCAGCCCACAGCATCTACACTGTGCTCTGCACGGGGCAGACGCATAGCATGTGGGCACTGAGTTGGATTTCACAGAGAGAGAACAGTTTAAGGAAAAGCACAGAGGGGAGAGCCTCCACTGTTTGCTAAGAGCCATGATTTCCTATCTGCACATTTAAAAGCTCCTTTATCAACTTCTCCTGGCCTTGGGCCCTTGGATGATTTCCCTGCTATAACTTAGGCCTCGCAGGATTCATTCTTGTTCATCTGCATCCAGCTCCAGTCTCCTTGGGGTCGGGTCTCACTTGTGACTTCACCTGGTCCCCTCTGACCCTGAGCTCCTAGGGACACAGACGCGCACGCACACACACACACAGACACACACACACACACACACATCTTTTCACAGCTGTAGCTTTGTGTCCCTGCAGCCTGGAATGGGTCCAAGTCATGTTTGGACCCCTAACTCAATCAGTGTGTGAATTTACCATCACCCAGACCTTGCTGGAATTTTTGAGCCCATAGTTCCATTAGCCCCCAAATGTGAGACTTTTTCTTCTACGGGAACAGGTGGTTCCCACTGGCCCCTCCTCTTGGCTGTGAGCACACATTCAGATGATGCCAGCGACTCGGCTGGTCAAGGCAGAGCCTTGGGTTTAAGAGGGGCCTCTCCTCCTCCCCAACGTGTCCCGCATGTATATGGCCTTCTCCGGGGCATATAAGTGCTTTTTTCAGCTCCCACAAATGAAAACGATTAGACATTCAGCAAAATATCCCAGCTGCAGTCTAATTATTTCATATCATTATCAGTGACAGCCTCCGCTTTTTGGAGCTGGGATGGTGGGAGGGGAGTGGGAACAGTGTTGGCTTGTTGGGGAGCTGTTTGTAGGGCGCCCGGCGTGGAGAATTGAAAATGCTTCCTTAGAGGCCTCTCTCTGGGGCTGGGTGGGGCGAGGGTGTGTTTGGAAGGAGGGGGGAAGCTTGGTACAGGCCAACAGCAGCCTTGGCATTTCCCTCCGGGAAGATGCCCCTCTTCCTGCCCAGGACTGGGGACAGTGCAGCACGACAGTGATCAGGTGGGCAGGGGGGCTCTCCCAGGAGGCTGTGGGGTGGCCTGGCACCCGAGAACGAACGAGGCGGGCGCACAGGGTAGAGGCATCTTGACTGAGGCGGGCACCCCTTCATCGGGTGGCCGCCGTTTACAGCTGTGTGACCCTCTCCGCCGGCGTCTGTCCCTTCCCGCCCTTGGTAGTCGTGTGCGCCTTTGTGTGTTAATGTTCTCATTCCTGCCCTCCACCCCCAACGCCTCCTGACTGCAGGCAGCGCTGAGCAGGGCCAGGACCCTCTTGCTCACGTGCTGTGCCCAGGTGGGGCAGGTCCAGGCATGAGTGCGGGTACTTGGCAGGTGCTTGTGGAATGAATGAATGAATGAATGAATGAATGCATGAACGGATGAAAGAAGCCATGAAATACACCTCGGACGATGCCCTGGCATGTAATGACCACCCAGGAGATGCTCGCTCTGGTGGATGGGAGAGAGACTCGCACTTTCCTTCATGGATTACTGGGTGGTTTTAATTTCATTGAACAATGAACCTTCATTATCTTTCTTTTTTTTAAGTTTTAGGTGATGACAGGGAAACACAGTAAACATACAGTCGGTCCTCCTCGCCAGGGCCCGGGGTCAAGGGAAGTCTGGCCCCCCGGGGCACACGGCTCTGGCCCCCAGCAGGAGACGCTTCCCCCAGGTACTGCTCCTAAACCTGCAGGAAGGCTGACACCAGCGGAGCACAGGCCCCGTGCCTGGTCGTGTGTCCTTCTCAGAGAGAAAGGGAGGCCGGTCAGGGAGCCCAGGCCAAAGGGTCAGGTGACTTGTCTCTGCTCACCAGACAGTGAGCCCAGGTCCACTGCTACATCCTCTGCCTGCGGCTGCTCTACTTTTCCGGGCACAGACCCGCGCCCGGGAGTAGAGGGTCATCTGGAGGGGAGGGGTTGTGCCCTGATGCGCGGCGTCTGCGGGGCTGGGGACGGGCCGAGCCCACAGGCATCCCTGCAGTTCTCACCAGTACTTCCACGTCCCCTGCATCGTCATTTCACTGTCAGAACGAGACCCGTGCATTTTTCATCAGCTGCAGTCAAACAACTTTCAATGTTGATAGAACAAATGCCCCGTTCAAGGCACAGCAGTGGGTGCTCTGGGGCAGACATGGGAGGCTCTGTCTCTGGGATCCCTGCCCACCCCAGCGCCCAGGGGGGTGTGCGCTCAGGGTTAGCCTAAGCTCGACCATTTCATAGGTCCAGTCAGAGAGAGTGTTCTTGGCAAGTGTTTCCCTTACGTGGCTGGTTAGGATGGGTGAAGCTTTCATCACTGGGGTCAGTCCCACAGATGAAGGATTATCTTCCTGGCCTCAAAAGGACCTCAAAGCTTTATCCTAGGGAGTTCCCAGACACTCTCCCGTTCTCCCATCCATCCCCTCCGTCAGTATGTTCCAGGCCACTGCCTGAGCTCTCTCTGGGATCTCAAGCATTTACCACTGGGAGAAAGACAAGGTGTATTTGTGAAAAAGCAGTGCCTCATTTGGCTTAAGATCAGTTCAGGGTAAGCATGGGGATGAGTCAGAGGTGGTTTGGAAAAGTAATTTGCCAGCCTGATAATTTGAGACGTCCGTGGGGAGCCATAGAATGTTTTCGAGCAAGGTCATGGCATGGTCAGACCTGCCCCTTAAAAGATAACAACTGGCCAAGAGGAGAAGAGGCTTGGAGACTGTTTGGGACACTATTGCAGGAGGCTGTTCATCACACAAACAGACGTGTGTTAAACATGAATTACGTACCAAGGCTTGTGTCGAGCGCTGGGAGGATGAATTGGACATGGTGACGCCTCTGACTGAATCCAGACAAAAGCAGCCAGAGCTGAACTGAGACCAGAGGTGGTAGAGAACAGGTAGCTCTCAGCAGCCTCACAGGCGGTGGATGAAGCCGAGGATGCCCTGCGTGGGTTAGGAGTGCAGCAGTGGTTTTCTCTCGCCCCCCAGCCCAGGGCATTTGCTGGAGACGTGTTTGATTGTCATGACTGGAGAGGTGGGGGGAAGGGTGTTACTGGCGTTTAGTGGGTAGAGGCAGGGACGCTGCTAAACTACGATGCCCAGGACAGACCCTGTGACACAGGGTTATCTGGTCCAAAATGTCATCTTGCCAAAGCAGAGAACCTCCAGGCTAAGGTAATGTCTAGGTGGGTAGGAAGGGATCTTACCATCCCCAGAAACCAGGGCCTGGGAGAGGAGCTACGTTGGGGTCTCTGTATTGCCTAGTCAGGGTACTTTCAGATTCCTCTATGGAAGTGGAACTGTGCATCCAGAGACCTTGGCTGGGGAGGCCTGGGCTGAGAAACCTTGGCTGAGGCTGGAGGAAGGATGTGCCTGAGGAAGGGGGTCCATGGGGGACAGCCACTGAGGTGGCAGCTAGGCACCACCCCCACCGAGGCACGTGAAAGTCCAGATAACCCAGATACCCAGATACCGAGGGTCCTTCGCCTGCCCCTGAGGGGTGGGGGTGAGCAGACTCAGCCGAAGGCCTGTGGTGTGGGCCCTTTCTCCATGCGCTGGCTGGATGAGATGTCTGGAATGCTCTCTCCCACCACCCTTGCATCTAATTAACTCCCTCACCTCCTTTAGCTCTCAGCCAAGGTCGCTTCCTACAGGAAGGCCTCCCTGACTACTAGTCTGGGTCAGGTGCATCCTCTCAAAGAACTGTTTGTTAATGTAAACACATGATTCCCATCTGTCTCCCCCCGCCCCCTGTGAGCTGCCTGAGAGCCAGAGGGGCTTCTGAGTTGGCCCCTCGTGATATCTTCAGAGCCCAGCACATAGTAGGCACTCAGAAAATGTTTCATAAATAAGTGCACTTTGTGCTTGATAACTGAGAAAGAGTCTTCTTTGCATCACTCGTATGGCAAAATCGAGTTGACAAATCCAAAGTGGTCAAGGGGAGCGCTTCCAATCCTGGAGAGGTCTCCCCCCACCCCCGCCTTACCTAGAGGGGCAGCATGTGTGCCTGTGTGTGTGTGTGTGTGTGTGTGCAGAAGCCACTGGGCCGGGGGTGTTCTCCAGCAGCTTGAGGCCGCAGCACATGCTCACCTTCTGGGAAAGCCCGGGGCCCTGGGTACCAGGTCCTCTGCGAGAGAGAAGCAGCAGAGTCTGCTCCGGCCGAGGGTCTCCAGCCCCTGTGCCCCAGCTGCCTTGCCCTCTGTGCTGAGATGGAAAGATGGTTTCTCCCTCCTGGAGGAGAAAGCAGGCCCCGTACCTTCCATCTCTCTTATTGCTCATCCTTCGGTCCAGGGGTTCAGGCTTATTTTCATAAAGCAAGCATCAGGGTTAGTGCTGGCCCCCAGGTTTTAAAATCTTCCTCCCGGTGTTGTCTAGCCTCTTTCCTGTCGAGGCCACTCCTTGCAAAGCTAATTGCATTTGAAGTTGAACCCAGTGTAATTGCGGTCCATTACCTCCTCCTGGTTGGCAGGGTATCCTTTTCCTTTATTAAATTTAAACTTTTAGGGATTTATTTTTATAGGTGATACTTCTAGCCATCTATAAGAATTAATGAAATGCCTCTTTCCCGTGGCTAACAGTAGACAATTCTCAATTTTAAGGGAAAGATTTACTTCTTTATTTATAAACCTAAGTGCCACAGCAACCCTTTTCATATTCCAAGGGCGCTTGCATTACATGGCAATCCTTCCTGCAAAAACACAGGTTGGTAACATTCAGAAATATTATTGAATACTTCGGGGAATGCAAATTCTGTGCAAGTAATGATTTAACAAACAAACCCAAAAAGCACTCTGCACCGATGAATGCCATGAAGAGTTTCATTTTCAATAAGCACTTGCGGTCAGATGTCTAATTTTCAGAACACGGGCTCAGCAGCAATCTTGTAAATGTCGGCGTTTTGCTGGGAGATTGGCGAGTTCTCTGGATTGCAGGAAACTGCGGTCTGGGTGAGCGACAGGGTCCAGCCAGCCAGCCTTTCATGTCTTCTCCCACTGAAATGTCCTGGAAGCATTTGGGTTTTAAATGTCTCTTTCCCCAAATCTCATAAACCTATGAAGATCCTGCACTTGACTTGTGAAATTCAGTCCAAGATGGATTTCCTTAATAAGCATGTCACTACAACAATAAGTGAGTTTTACTTCTGAAGAGGCTTCTTTAATTTGAACTTCCATAACGATATTTTTATAATCATCAAATGGAAGGAAATAGATGCCGGCTCCCTTAATTTTTATCATTCTAAATGTCGCAGGAATGGCAAGGATGTTGAAAAGACAAAAGAAGTGCTTCAATTAGTAATTCCCATGGTAACTAATAGAGGTTGATCTTTTTTTTACCCTTTCTGTGGCTATTTTAAGTACTTAAATTGATTTACATCCCTGTGGAAATGTGAAAAAGCATGGATTGAGTTTGTCCACTCCGCTGGGAGTTTGGGAGTTTTTTTGTTATACACCATGTTCTTTTCATTCTTCCCTAGGTATTTGCAGTAGAAGGTAAGAGCCAGATCCCAATCAGAAATGTTTACATTTCCTTTAATTAGGAAGAAGTCACGATTTCCCTTTGTATTTCTTCCACTGTTTATATTAAAACATAAGTACATAACCAATTTCATTTTGTATATCTCTTAACAGTTTATATGAAAACATAAATATAAATGTGTTTTAGTGACCAGACATTAGATGATAAAACTGGCTTAATTTGAGCTGAGCAGGGGGACCCCCTTGTTGGGTACAGTGAGGGTCTGAGCCCAGAAACCTTGTCTCTGTCTGGTACCCACTGTGGAGCAGTTAGACCATGGCCGGCTTGGGGTTGGGCCTGTCTCTCGCCTTGTTCACTGGCTGTGAACCGCACCCCTGGACACTGAGGTCTCCTGTCTTTCCTCACTGGCCCCTTGGCCTGCACCGCCTGGCCCCTGGGTGCCTCTGCATGGTCGCTGGTCCACAGGTGGCCCCGGCTGCGTGCAGTGCCAGCTCCCACACCCACCGAACAGGGCAATGAGCAGGTGCGCCGGGTCTTCCCTACGCATCCAGACACCTGAACAAGTGGACGGGCGTTTCATCCTCATTTTAACACAAGGAGTGGAACTCAGCCGTCCAGGTGCTGCATCTTGGGTCGGCAGGGTTCGCTGTCTCTGGCTGGATGTCCATGTTCTGATAGGAACTGCTAGAAGGTTACCCATCATTTATGTTTTCAAGTGTGTCAGGAAACTGAAGGGAAGGTAGGACTAGGGGAGGTGTCTCAGGTATAATAACATCAACAGATATTACAGCCGAAATACACACAGAGGGAAACTTTTGGGAGAAGGTTGTGGTCCTGGTTATGATAAAAAGTCAGTATTTATGAAGCCTGTGGCCTGAGCCAGACACCGTAGAAGTTCCATTATGAACGTTACCCGGCACATGCCACATGTTTACAAGGTGGCCAGCCACTCAGTTTTCCAGGGAGTGAGGGGTTCACCGGCCCGTGGGATCTTCAGTGTAGAACAAGAAGGTCCGGGGCAAGGCTGGGCTAGTCGGTCACTACATTTCCGACTTCCCCAGGGTAAAGGGGGGCTCCCCTCATTTTGTAAATGGAAACCCCACAGCTCAGAAAGGGGAGCCTTTCTCCCCCGGCAGAAGGACAGATCCGAATCCATGTGCTTTGACCACAGCACTCGATCAGCCCCTGAAAGGCAATCCCTCCCACCACTGAAGGGTCAAGGTCATCCGTATGGTCAACATCATAAAAAGATTTACATGCAGATTGAAGATTCCTGTCGTTTTGAAAACAAAAGTCAGAAAGTCATTTCAAATAAAGTTCGTGCCTAAAGGTAAACAACTTTGTTCCATAAGAAATTAGGCTTCTGATGGCGAACAAGCAAACACGCCAAGGGCACAGTCAGGCCAGGGGTACTGTGCCCTTCGACCCTTTAAGCCTCTTGATGCTAACGGTCATCTGTCACCCTATTGGGTGAGGCGCAGGTAAAGTGAGGATATTTCTTAGTTGACCACATTTGCGAATTGCTTTTTGTTTTTTTAACGTCTTTATTGGAGTATAATTGCTTTACAGTGTTGTGTTAGTTTCTGCTTTATAACAAAGTGAATCAGCTATATGCATATGTATATCCCCATACCCCCTCCCTCTTGCATCTCCCTCCCACCCTCCCTATCCCACCCCTCTAGGTGGTCGCAAAGCACCGAGCTGATCTCCCTGTGCTATGCGGCTGCTTCCCACTAGCTATCTATTTTACATTTGGTAGTGTATATATGTCCATGCCACTCTCTCACTTCGTCCCAGCTTACCCTTCCCCCTTCCCATGTCCTCAACTCCATTCTCTATGTCAGTGGCTTTATTCCTGTCCTGCCCCTAGGTTCTTCATAACCATTTCTTTTTTTAGATTCCATATATATGTTAGCATACGGTATTTGTTTTTCTCTTTCTGACTTGCTTCACTCTGTAGGACAGACTCTAGGTCCACCCACCTCACTACAAATAACTCAATTTCGTTTCTTTTTATGGCTGAGTAATATTCCATTGTATATACATACCACATCTTCTTTATCCATTCATCTAAAGACACATTAGTTAATTTGTTTGCTTATTTATACAGGGTGAAAAGCAATACCAGCAATGATCCAAAATAGTAGCTCAAATTACTACTGTTGAGCGTCCTTCCCGACGTGGGTATACTCACAAAGCGAGCCGCTGAGTAACCAGCAGGGCCGAGGGACAACACGGGACCAGCTGCCACGCAAGCCTCCTGCTGCTTTATCCCCGCTTCCTCTCCTCCTTCCGGGGCAACCACTCTCCCTACTTCTAAGCCCTCCATTCGTTTGACTTGCTTTTGAACTTTATGTAAATAGAATCATAGAGTATGTAACACCTTTTTCTCATGTTTTGTGAAAACCTACGATGTGCAAGGCACTGCGCAGTTTCTCAGTGAGTCCCCATGACTTGGCTTTGACGGCATCCCAGTTGGCTCTTATGGACGCGTGTGTCCCTGTGTAGGTCACAGAGTCGTCTTAGCGGCCAGTCCTCAAAGGCCATGCTCACCGATGACCAGCTCACAGACTGTGTGTGTTCAGGAAGGCGTCGCCACCACGTGAATCGATGGTTCAGCATTCGGCATAACTGTGAATTCAGCAGAGTACTTTGGGCTCTGTGTTGCTGGGAAGGTTTCGGAATGTTGCAGTCACCTGCGCTCTGGGCTGGAGCCGACAAGTTGGGAGGAGGAAGAGTGGCAGCCGCTAGGGAGGGGTGGAGGAGGGAGGGGAGGAGCCTTCCGACGTCATCTTACAGGGCAGCTACCACAGACCTGATGTCCAGTGAAGGCACAGCCATCTCGACAGACGGTCCCCGGCCAGCCCCAGCTCTACCCAGCAAAACGTTCGCCCACCCTGGCCACCCACAGGGGTTGTCTCTAACAACCAGAGAGCTGTGGGTCAGAGGCCGGGGCGGGAAATGCCCATCGATTCCATCCTGGGGGCGGGCATTACCGTTGTGTCATCTTGGTAATCTGTGCTCTTTACCCCCAAGAAGGGTTTGGGGCAACTTAGGGAGGGAGGCTGCACTGTGTCAGGATGGTCGTAATTCGGTGGGTTTGGGTCTGCGTGCTGCCTTCACCTTGAGCTCCTGAGTCTGCGTCTCTAACTCTGTGTTTCTACCGTGTGAAGCTGGAATAATAACCAGGCAGTTGCAGGAATTCAGTTAAAAATATTTGGTGGAAGCACCCTGCACAAGTAGGCATTCCACAAATGCCAGCTCCCTTTCCCTGGAGGTAAGTTGTGATTGCAGTTGTACCT
This sequence comes from Balaenoptera acutorostrata, assembly GCF_949987535.1. Lineage (NCBI taxonomy): Eukaryota > Metazoa > Chordata > Mammalia > Artiodactyla > Balaenopteridae > Balaenoptera > Balaenoptera acutorostrata. The sequence goes on along the minus strand of NC_080079.1, from coordinate 4,675,514 downwards.
TAAATTCAGTCCTAAGCTTCCTGGCTGACATGGCAAAAACGGAAACACAATGGCTCGTATTGTTCTAGTCTGATTAAAAGAATGTTCCCAGTTTTTCAGGAAGCATCAACACTTTCCTGGTGCTGGATTCTAAGACAGCTTTATTTTGAAAGCCTGAGTCATTCAGTTGATGGTGTTTGCAACAATGATTTTTTTCCTCCAGGAGATGGAGAAATCCCCGTTCTATCTCCACAGCATGTATTAATCCCTTAATTTAAGAAATACTGATCTGAGGGTATAGTACTGAATTAAGTATGGAAAGCTAATACCTTGGCATAGGATTAAGTAAGTTCTGTTTCTCCATTTCTTTCACCATGGCTTTTTTGTGGAACCTTATGATAATAACATAAAGCAAAACAGCGTAAAGTTCGGAGGAACTAGAGGGGACCCTGGATTCACCCAGTGCTCTGGAGCTTTCCAGGGTCACCATGCGGGTGAAGGCGGTGACATCCGTACCCGCGCCCGGTGGTCTCTTGGTGTCAGCATCTGTACAGGAGCCAGTGGCACTAGGGGTCTGTAGAATCATAGCGAGTGTAAACTAGTTAGTCAAGACCGGAGTGAGCGGCCGCCACCGTCCTCAGCATTTGTGGACGCGCTGGTGCCTGTGGTGGGCTCTGCTCCCCGAGCTCACGGGCACCGGGTCCAGGGCAAGGAGCCTTGCAGAGGGAAGCGTGGGTGTCTCCCTCCCCTGCCCGGCAGCTCAAGAATTTGGATTCCTTTGCCCAAAACATTGCAGTTGAGTTCTTTGTTTTTCTCCTAGAGGAACTTACACACACACACACACACACACACACACACACACACAGAGAATAGTGTGTAACCAAGGTGTTTCCCTGGCCTGCAGTGGCCTGGGAGCCCACCACACACACATGCAGCCTCTGGACCAAGAGAGGCAGAGGCGAGGGGGCTGGGAAAGGTAGGGGCCACTGCACAGCGAGGTTCCTGGGGACCCTGTCCTCCCAGGGCCTCGAGAACAGAGCTGCTCTGTGACAGCGAGCGTGCCTTAGACCTCGGAGCTGACCAAGCCAGGGAAGGGCAGTGAGGGGCCTTATCACTGTAGCGACAGCTTTGCAGGTGAAAGGTCTGCATTTGCAGAATTAGCTGGAATCAGAGCTGCAGGCCTGGAGCGCCCTCCTCCTCCCGCCCAGGACCAGAGTCCAGATTCCTGTCCCTAGAGGCAGCCCATCTCCTCCCTCGTTGCCTGTCCCGGGGGGTTGGGGGGGACCCTTCCTTCACCACCGTTGACAACTCATCTGTTGTCGTTTTTTGTGTAACCCAAAGCATCTCATCAGATGCTTCAAACGTGGTTGGCATTCGAGGAATATCTGCTGGTCAGTTGATTACATGTTATAGCCACAGATGGAACGACCCTACAACCTCCTAAAAATACTTTATAAAATTATTATTCTAAACTCTGAAGCTTGAAAATTTTGACGATTCTTTCATTAATCCTACAGCAGTCTAGGTTTACTAATGGACTCTAAAGTTTTCATTACAGCTGCATTCATGAACGAGGTAACCTTATGTTTCCCTCCATGTTGAAGATTTTAGGTGGATAATATTCCTACTCAAGTCATAAGAACCATTTATTGGAGAGAGCCCATTTTGTTTTAATTATGAAAGATTAGTCATTTTAAAAATAACCCATCCCCCCAGGTGAAATTTATCTGGGGCTATTGGTTGGACAGAAAGGCTTCTCTGCCATTAAAATTAGTTGACACAGCAAAGTCAACTGGGTCATTATCCCGACCCATATCTGTGATGGAACCAGAGGGCTGCCTGTCTAACACACGGCAGCAAAGGCCGCTGTGTCCTTTGTCCCACGCAGAGGGCCTGCCTGTATGTCACACGGAACTGAAATGTTAGGGAAGATTTTTTTGTTGTTGTTTAGTTGGTACAGAGTTTGTTTTGCAAAATGAAAAAGTTCATCTTGCATATTGCACAACAATGTGAATATACTAAACACTACTGAACTGTACACTTGAAAGTGATTGAAATGATAAATTTTGTGTTATGTGTATTTTTTAAATTTTTATTTTATATTGAAGTATAGTTGATTAACAATGTTTTATTAGTTTCAGGTGTACAGCAAAGTGATTCAGTTATACATATACATGTATCGATTCTTTTTTGAATTCTTTTCCCATTTAGGTTATTACAGAATATTGAGCAGAGTTCCCTGTACTATACAGTAGGTCCTTGTGGGTTATCTATTTTATTTTTATTTTTATTTTTTAAAATTTTATTTATTTATTTATTTTTGGCTGTGTTGGGTCTTCGTTTCTGTGCGAGGGCTTCCTCTAGTTGCGGCGAGCGGGGGCCACTCTTCATCGCGGTGCGCGGGCCTCTCACCACCGTGGCCTCTCTTGTTGCGGAGCACAGGCTCCAGACGCGCAGGCTCAGTAGTTGTGGCTCACGGGCCCAGTTGCTCCGCGGCATGTGGGATCTTCCCAGACCAGGGCTTGAACCCGTGTTCCCTGCACTGGCAGGCGGATTCTCAACCACTGCGCCACCAGGGAAGCCCTGGGTTATCTATTTTAAATATAGCAGTGTGTATGTGTCAATCCCAAACTCCCCAATATGACCTGCGGTGTGAGCTTCGTTCATCGTGAGGGTTACACACCGTTGGACGTGGCGGTCACTGAGGCTGACACATTTGCACAGAGGGTCACCCAGACGCTCACAGCCTGCTGAGTCCACTGCACAGAAGGGCCCCGGTGGACCCTGGGCGAAGGATCAGGGAACTGCTGGGAACAGGGCTCTTAGAGTAACAGGCTTGGGGGGAGGGGGAGGTTTGTCCTCACTGAGGGATGTCACCATGTCTCAGAGCTTCTGTTCCCTCCTCGGTCATGGGGAGGGTCGTCCTTGGCCCTTGGCTCTAAGGGGAGGCTTCGGGGAGGAGGTGCCTGCCCAGGGCTTGACACGCAGCGCGGCCACGGGGTACACGAGCCCGTGCATGGCAGCCCGGCCTTGCTGTCCTCACGGTCACGGTGATTTCAGTTCTCAGATAGAATGACCAAATGGGTAAGGTGGGTCCCATCCAGCCCCGCCCTGGGTGCTTCTCCCTCACGAGGTGGTTCTGGGAGGGGCTCCCAAGAGCCCGTGGTTTCCAGTTTAGTTAAAGTGGAAGGGGGTTTGTTAGAAACTTGGCTGCTCTGGAGTGAGACTCCCAGCTCTCCGCTGGCCAAAGATACGGGCCAGGAGGGCAGGCGGCTCGCTCGGGCCAGGCGGGGATACCTGCTGGGGTGGCCCGCGGGCCGAGACAGGGTCTGTTCGATGCCCTTAGGTCCTGCCAAGTTCAGGCCTGCTCTTGAGCTCTGGGCAGTTTTCCCAAATTCAACTTCCAGAGCTTTTACCTTTTCAGAGACCCAGCTGTGTTTTAAATGAGCTGAACTTTCTTTGAATTTGCTCATGAACCATTGATCTGAGTTTGGGGTCAGGTGGGAAGGTGGTTCTTTGGTGCCCTTGGCTGCAACACATCACATTAAAGGCGGCCGTTTAAGGAAACGAGGGGGTTGTGCCTGAGGAGGCATCTCTGGAGTGTCCTTCCTCTGGTCGGCTGGGTCACGACTGCTTCCTCGGCCATGGCCCTGGGCACTGCTCTTCGTACGCAGCTTGTCTCCCAGGAAGTGATTCCTGGCCCGGGCATCAAAGCATCAGGATTCCCAAACGTTGGGGATATTATTGCCCAGGGGCGGGGAGCACATATCCAGCTGGATATTGCTTCAGGCCTGACCTCTTTCTGACCATGTGCAACTGGCTTCCAGGTCGTTGTGTGGATTAGAGAGGTCCCTGTACTGGGGGTGTCCAGCCTTGAGCCTGACAGGTCATCAGTGCCCCTCTGACCCCTGTGCACGTGGCCCCAGCCCACTGCCACCCCCAGGGGGTAAGCAGTGGCCCCTCTGTCCTGAGCCGCCCCTTACTTGGACCTTCCCCTCTCACCTTTACAGTTCACAAGCTCATTCACGCAACACCGTGTGCTTGGATCTTCCTCTGAAGCCGTCTGTGACCTCACGTCTAGAGGCCATTGAAGTACAGAGAGGATGTGGGACCTGCCCAAGGTCACCTAGGTAGGAAGGTCACCTGCCTTCCATGGCAGCAGTGGTGGGCCTGGCTTGGGGAGCAAACGCGCTGCTTTTCCCTCCCTCCCTCCCTCAGACTCGGGTCACAGGGCAGACCACCGGCCACACGTGAGGCCGGGGAGGGCCCTGGGGTCCCTGCTCCACTTCCAGCCTCTGGCATCTCCACGTTTACCCCAGTGCCAGGGACTGTGCAGATTGTTTGTGGAAGCAGCTCAAGTCCATTCATTTTCAGATGACTCCTTGAGTGGTAAAGGAAGAAAATCATTTTCTTTGAGAATCATGGGCACGCTGCCTGCCAGTGGAAGAGGAGGGCTGACCTTTCTAGGTAGACAAAAGAGAATGCCGTCAAACATGACACTTCTGTTGCAGTATATTGTTCCCGAATGGAGCACTGCATATTTGTGTTATAATGCTGTTTTTGTTTTCAGATGAATACTGCAGTTTTCTTACGTGTGGAGGAGGGAGGGATTCCTTACAAGTTCACAGGACTTTTCCTGTGGCGGGGCAGGGGGAAAACGGGCACCCCTCCTCAGCAACCACGCATATCAAGCCTGGAGACGTTTCTGTTAACAGCTCTGTGATGTATGAGTTCCCCGAAAGCTCACCTTCCATCATGAGCTCCCTGTCAAATGGCAACATTTAGTTTTTCCTCTTTAGGACCACACATTTAATGCTCAAGATGTTCTCTTTCCCCTCGTTGTTTTAAAACCAGCCTCTTCTCTGAGCATTTTCCACGGATCCTTAATAATGAATTAGTTTAGATGGTTCAGATCAGCCAGTTAAGGTGGGGAAAAAATCATAAAATGTTTGAGAGGTTCTGGGCAAAATAACTTGTTGATTAGTAGATCTCTTAGTTATCTGGCTTACTGGTTTTCAAAGTCTTTCTTGGAAGACTTTATTTCCAAGTTCGTTATTACTAACAAACTGCTCTGCTCTGGAGGCCATGTTCCTGAAAAAGAACTGCGCCATTTCCAAAAAGGTTTTCTCCTCTTCTTATGATGCTTATATATGTTCTTAGTCTCTCAGTGACATCCTCTGGGTGTCTGTGAGGGATTCCCATACACATCACTTCCTGGCAACTCTGAGGCTAGGACCCCGCCTCCAGGAATGGCAAACCTTCTATCTGGGTGCCCAGCTCAGGTCCAAGGTTACCTTGATTTCTTCCTTCCCTTTCTTTCCTCTTCACATCCATTCCCCAAGGCTGGTGGGCTCTTCCCCGCTTGATGTGTAAATAGCCACCTCCCCCCAGCTCCATCCCTACTGCCAGTGCCCTCAGGAGCTCCTCCCTGTCCCTCACCTGGACCCTCGGGGATCCACTGGCCACACTCAGCTCACCCCAGCCTTTGACCTCTCCACAGCCAGCACAGTGACCTTCCTTGCAGAGAGCAGAAAGGGATGTCCAGGCTGCCAGACTTCTGCAGCCCCCTCATGGCTACAACCCAAATCCAAATGCCTTTGCAGCTTCCCAGGCCCTGCCCATCTCACATTCCAGATCCGTATTAGTGACTCGCTGGGTATCTACAGAGTTCAGTGCTGGATCCTGTATGTGGGTTCACCTCATTTGTTAACCCAGCACAGTAGGGATTCTTATCCTTATTTTGCAGGGGAGGAAATGAAGGCTCAAAAAGGTTAAGTGACTTGTTCCAAGGTCAAAGCCAGGATTCAAATCATTTGCCATTTTTAGAATGTTCCATGAGCTCCCCAGCTTCCTAGCCTTTTTGTCATCTGCTTGGGGATCTTATTCTTGAGGAAGATGCCCTGACTTTGGCCAACACGGGTTAGGGGCTGCTGCTCCCATCTCTCACAGCCCCTGGACTACCGTGATCAGAACACTCACCCCTGCCTTTCAGTGATTTGTTGATAAACCTGTCATTGGACTCCGTTAGAGTAAAGACCCGGAGCTTCCATCCACGTACTTTTTTAATCTCTAAATTCTCAGCACTCGGCATGACTCTAGAACATAAGTAGACGCTCAGTGAACAGTAGACACTCAATGAACAGTAACATCTGATTTAAAGCACTTACTCATTCTTCCAACTAGTATTTTCTGAGTTTCTGGTAAGTGCACAGAACTGTGTATATAATAAAGAAGTTCAAGTTAGAGATAATAGGATTTCTGTTCAGAAAGCAGCAAACTAGCCACAGATTGTGGATATGGGGGTGAGTGTCTGCACCTTGCTTTTGTCATCTGCAAAATGTGGATTGTACCTGCCCACATCGTAGGGCAGCCGAGTCGGTGGCAAAGGTGGCCTGATCTCAATCCACCATCCTCTATATCCTGTTGTTATGAAGGTGGGGCTGGAAAAAGATGACACAGAGGGTGCAGCAGAGGACAGCTTTGTGCTCCTGGAGCAGCAGGAGGGATAAGACCAGGGTAGCCTGGTGGTTTGGACAAGAGGGCGGGACTTGAGTGGCACCTGGCAGGGGGGTGGGGAGCTTTCTGGGTCGGGGAACAGCATGAGGAAAGTGGTGATGTGGGGAAGACCTTGATGTGTCTGGAGGACAGTAAAACAGTTTCTGTGGGTGAGGAGCCTCTGGAAAGTTCCGCCGTGGACAATGTTGCGAGAAGCATGCTGTGGCTTTCAGAGGGGCTGCTGAAAGGGGAGCTTGGCGTTAGAAGTAGGAAGGGGACCCCCAAGTTGGAGGGTGCCTGGGTACCACGTGCTGCTCACTTGTGGCCTGTCCACATCCTGAGACTCTTCCCCGGGAACTTCCAGGCTCTGTTGAGCAATCCAGGGGGTTGTTTACCAACATACTCGACTTTTCTCATTGATGCCAATCTGATGAGCAGAAATGCGGTTGTCTTTATTCAGTAACAATAGTTATAATTATGTAATAATAATATTGCATCTCTTAATACTAGTGAAGTGGCACATTTTACTTGTCCCTTTGCCATTTGTATATGATTGTTGGTAACTGGCATTTTAATTAACAGCAACAATTGATATTTTAAAACTAAGCACATTGTAAGTTTCTTTTCGTTCTGGGTCCACGGGAACAATGATCCTCCTGAATAATTACTTAATGCCCTGGCTCATCCCTTGCACTGCCTTGGGGAATGTGGCTTTGCCCTTGGCCTCTGCAGCTTGCTGCTGTTTACAGCAGAGTGTAAGGATGATCACCAGCCAAGCCCGTCCTGAGTACCTTTCACAGTCTGAGCCCAGTGGGAGGAGTGAAACAGGCCTTGCTCTCAAGGAATGCCCCTCTGCAGCCCCATCCTGCAGAAGAGTAGGATGTCAGGTAAAGTGTGATCAAGGCTCTGGCACAGGCGAGCAGGGAGGCACAGGGCATGCAGAGTAGGCTGTTCTCTGGTCAGGTCTCACTCCCACCCTCAGCTGACTGTCTAGCCCACCTTCACCCCTGCCTCACCCAGTTGGAGACATTGAGGTGTGTTCGGGGGTGGTCACTGGGACTCCTTCATACTCTACTGGTTCCACGTTATACACACCTGGCCCCTAGCACCAACCTGGAGGGTAACTCGATTTTAGAGAATCACCTGGAAGGTAAGAACGGTCCTCAGACATTTTGGGGCAACAGAAAGTTTAGAATCACAGGATTTTGGGTACTCCTTCAGAGCTCGTGAAATTCATGCAAGGTCTGTGGATGCCTCCCTTGGGCCAGCACTGTTCTCAGCGTGTGGGATACTTCTCTCTAGTTTTACTAGGAAAAATCATGGCCCTGTGTATATATCATAAAATCACATCTCCAAGCATGTGAATCTACTAAAAACAGGCTGAGAAACCGACTGTGGTTTCTGATTTTTATACTAATGGTTAATGTGGGGATTTTTTTTGGTTTGTTTTTTAATAACAGCTTGATTGAGATATTCATCACATACCCCACAATTCACCTTTTAAAAGTGTACAATGTAATGTTTTTTAGTATGTTTTTCAAGTTGTGTATCCATTACCACAATCAATTTTAGAACATGTGCACCACCCCCAAAAGAAACCCTGTATCCTTAATCACTCTTCCTTCCCTCTACCCCTCCCCACAGCCTTAGGCAACCACTACTCTACTTTTTGACTCTGTACATTTGCCTTCTCTGAACATTTCATACAAATGGAATCTGGCCTTTTGTGATTAGCTTCTTTTACTTAGCACAATGTTTTCCAGGCTCAGCCATGTTACAGAGTGCATCAGAAGTTCATTCCTTTTTCTTACCAAGTAATAGTCCATTGTATGGATAAACTGTATTTTATTTATTTATTCATTTGTTGATAGACATTTGGGTTGGTTCCACTTTTTGGCTGTTATAAATAATGCAAGTTTGTGTGTGGATATGGGTTTCTACTTAGGAGTGGAATGGCTGGGTCCTGTGGTAACTCTGCGCTTAACCTTTCTCATACTGTTCTCCAAAGTGGCTCTATTACTTTACAATCCCACCAGCAGTGTATGAGGGTCATGGTATGCGTTTTGAAAGATAAAGTCTCATTTAACAAGGAGATCATAGTGTTCCAGCACCTGTCGTTCAGTCCCCTTTAAGAGCCTTTTAAAGGTTGTAGCCCATGGCTACAGTTCTCTTCTCTGTCTCAGGCCCCGTCCTCTGCTGATCCTAAAAGCTTGGAGGGAGTCTTGAGTAT